>NW_026138608.1:0-27490 GCF_025592945.1 Manacus candei
ATTGGGGAATTGAACCAGTTAAGCCCGGGCCGTGGGCAGGGAGGGGATGGGGCCAGGAAGTTTTTTTTGGGCGGCTGCGTCGAAAATCGCTGATTTCCGGGAATCGCCGGAGCTCCGGGGGGAGTCAGAAATGGGCGTTTCCTGCCAAAACCCTCCCGGGGCGGCACCGGCACCGGCAGGAAGCGGCGACAGCACGGGGAGAGGAGACGGCGCGGGGAGGAGACCCCGGGAGAGGGGGGTCGGAGAAAGGGCCGGAACGAGGGAACTCCGGGGCTGAGAAGGTTCCGGAACTCGGGAGGTTCCAGAGCTCGGGAGGTTCCAGAGGCCGGGAGAGCCCGGATCTGAGGGTGAGATTCCCGAGCCGAGGAGATCCCGCGCTGGGATGGGGGGGAAGGAGACGAAGATAAATTGCCCGGAAGACAATCGCTCGGTGACGATCAACATCAACGGGGACTTCAGGGTCAACGGGGTCAGGCCCAGGTGAGGGGGCGGGGCCAGGGAGGACCCCCCGGGGGGCCAAAGGGGCGGGTCCGGGTGGGATCTTCACCATCTTCATCATCTTCATCATCTTCATCATCTTCATCACCTTCATCATCTTCATCATCTTCATCATCTTCATCATCTTCATCATCTTCATCATCTTCATCATCTCCATCACCTTCATCATCTTCATCATCTTCACCCTGGGCTGGGACCTTCATACCCGGGGGGGGTCATATCCCAGGGGTGGGTCCATCCCCTGCTGCTCCCACCCAGCCCCTCCCAGTGACCCCAGTATAGACCAGTGACCCCAGTATATACCAGTGACCCCAGACCATTTCCCAGTGACCCCAGTATATACCAGTGACCCCAGCCCCTCCCAGTGACCCCAGTATATACCAGTGACCCCAGTATATACCAGTGACCCCAGCACCATCTCCCAGTGATCCCAGCCCCTCCCAGTGGTCCCAGCACCACCTCCCAGTGATCCCAGCACCACCTCCCAGTGGTCCCAGCATCTCCCCGAGGTGGTAGAACCACCTCCCACTGATCCCACCCCCCATTTCTCCCCCCCAGCTTCGACTCGCACGGCGGCCGCTGCTCCGTCCCCTCCGAGCCCAAGATCTCCATCAGCTGCTCCCACACCCGCAGGAACCCCGGGACCTGTTCTCGGGGCTGGACCTGGTCCTGGGGCTGGGACCACCCTGGAGGCCTTGGGAAGAACTTCAAGAGCACCCGTAGGAAATGAGAGGCACCCAGAGAAACCTCCAGATACCTCCAGAACTCATGGGCACGACCCGGAACCCCACAGACACGCCTGGGACCCCATAGACACCCCTGGGACCCCATAGACACCTCTGGAACCCCATAGACATGCCTGGAACCCCATAGACACACCTGGAACCCCATAGACACCCCTGGGACCCCATAGACACCCCTGGAACCCCATAGACACCCCTGGAACCCCATAGACATGCCTGGAACCCCATAGACACACCTGGAACCCCATAGACACTTCTGGAACCCCATAGACACTTCTGGGACCCCATAGACACCCCTGGAACCTCATAGACACGCCTGGGACCCCATAGACACCCCTGGAACCCCATAGACATGCCTGGGACCCCATGGACAGATCTGGAACCCCATAGACACCTCTGGAACCCCATAGACACGCCTGGGACCCCATGGACAGATCTGGAACCCCATAGACACCTCTGGAACCCCATAGACATGCCTGGGACCCCATAGACACCTCTAGAACCTCATGGACCCCCCCGTTTTAGGGTGCCCCCCTCAGTTCCACCCCTCCTTCCCTTTTTGTTTCGCTCAATAAAAGGGGAATTTTTACACTTGATCCGCAGAGCCGAAAACCGGGAATTTGGGATTGGGGGTGGGGTGGCATGGTGGGGTGGGACTGGAGATTGGGGGGTGGTTTGGGATGGGGGGGTTCGGGAGGGCAGGGTGTGTCAGGGTGGGGGGGATCGGGTCTGGGATTGGGGTGGGGGCGGGAATGGGGTGTGAGCCGAGGTGGGACCCTCACCCCTTCAGGGGGGGAACTTTATTGGATAAACCAGTTCAACCAGTCCCACCAGTCCCACCAGTCCCATGGGGAATCATACCAGTTAAACCAGTTCCATAGGGAATCACACCAGTCCCACCAGTCCCACCAGTTCCATTGAGAACTGAACCGGTCCCACCAGTTCCATTGGGAATCACACGTTACACCAGTCAAACCAGTTCCACAGGGAAACACACCAGTCCCACCAGTCCCACCAGTCCCAGCCCCTGGGTGGGGCGATCCCTGGATCAGCCCCTCGGGATCACCAAACCCGGGGGATTTTGGGGTCTCTTTGCCCCAAAACGCCCCCGCCGTGGGCAGGGAGAGGGAGGGGACGGGATGTTTTCCTGAGCGGCTGCGGCGCAAACCCCTGATTTCTGAGAATCGCCGCCGGGGCTTCGGGGGAAGAGGAAATGGGCCTTTCCTGCCAAAACTCTCCCGGGACGGCACCGGCACCACCAGAAAGCGGCTCCGGGGAGGGGAGACAACACGGGGAGGAGACCCCGGGGCGGGGAGCGGAGAAAGGGCCGGAACGAGGAAACTCTGACGCTGAGAAGGTTCCAGAGCTCGGCAGATCCCAGAGCTCGGGAGGTTCCAGAGCTCGGGAGGTTCCAGAGGCCGGGAGAGCCCGGATCTGAGGGTGACATTCCCGAGCCGAGGGGATCCCGCGCTGGGATGGGGGGGAGCAGCACGAAGACGGATTGCCCGGAAGACAATCGCTCGGTGAACATCACCGTGTCCAAAGGGGACTTCAACATCCACATGCACAGGCCCAGGTGAGGGGGCGGGGCCAGGGAGGACCCCCCGGGGGGCCAAAGGGGCGGGTCCGGGTGGGATCTTCATCATCTTCATCATCTTCGTCATCTTCATCATCTCCATCATCTTCATCACCTTCATCATCTTCATCACCTTCATCATCTTCATCATCTTCATCATCTTCATCATCTCCATCATCTCCATCCTGGGCTGGGACCTTCATACCCGGGGGGGGTCATATCCCAGGGGTGGGTCCATCCCTGCTGCTCCCACCCAGCCCCTCCCAGTGACCCCAGTATAGACCAGTGACCCCAGTATAGACCAGTGACCCCAGTATATACCAGTGATCCCAGTATATACCAGTGACCCCAGCCCCTCCCAGTGACCCCAGTATAGACCAGTGACCCCAGTAATATACCAGTGACCCCAGTATATACCAGTGACCCCAGCCCCTCCCAGTGACCCCAGTATATACCAGTGACCCCAGTATATACCAGTGACCCCAGCACCATCTCCCAGTGACCCCAGTATATACCAGTGACCCCAGTATATACCAGTGACCTCAGTATATACCAGTGACCCCAGCACCATTTCCCAGTGACCCCAGTATATACCAGTGACCCCAGTATATACCAGTGACCCCAGTATATACCAGTGACCCCAGCACCATCTCCCAGTGACCCCAGCCCCTCCCAGTGACCCCAGTATATACCAGTGACCCCAGTATATACCAGTGATCCCAGCACCATCTCCCAGTGACGCCAGCCCCTCCCAGTGATCCCAGCACCATCTCCCAGTGACCCCAGCCCCTCCCAGTGATCCCAGCACCATCTCCCAGTGGTCCCAGCCCCTCCCCGTGGTGATGAGACCACCTCCCACTGATCCCACCCCCCGTTTCTCTCCCCCCAGCTTTTACCTGGACAGCGGCCGCCGCTCCCTCCCCTCCGAGCCCAAGATGGCCCTCGACTACTCCGGGGGGTTCTCCAGCTCCTCGTCCCGGGCCCTGGAGCTCCCGGGAGGCTCCGGGGGGAGGGACATCATGAACATCCACAGGAAATGAGAGGCACCCGGAGAAACCTCCAGATACCTCCAGAACTCATGGGCACGGCCCGGAACCCCACAGACACGCCTGGGACCCCATAGACACCTCTGGAACCCCATAGACACCCCTGGGACCCCATAGACACCCCTGGGACCCCAAGAGGCATCTGTAACCCCATAAACACCCCATAGACACCTCAGGGACCCCACAGACACCTCTAGAAGCTCGCGGCCCCCCTGTTTTTGGGGTCCCCCCTCAGTCCCACCCCCCCTTCCCTTTTTGCTTTGCTCAATAAAAGGGGAATTTTTGCCCTTGATCCGCAGAGTCGAAAACCGGGAATTTGGGATTGGGGGGTGGGGTTTGGGATGGGGGGGTGGGATTTGGGATTGGGGGGCAGTTTGGGATGGGGGGGTTTGGGAGGGCAGGGGTGTGTCAGGGCAGGAGGGGGTCGGGTCTGGGATTGGGGTGGGGGCGGGAATGGGGTGTGAGCCGAGGTGGGACCCTCAGCCCTTCAGGGGGGGAACTTTATTGGATAAACCAGTTCAACCAGTCCCACCAGTCCCACCAGTCCCACCAGTTCCATAGGGAATCCCTCCAGTTCCACCAGTCCCACCAGTCCCACCAGTCCCACCAGTTCCATAGGGAATCCCTCCAGTTCCACCAGTCCCACCAGTCCCACCAGTCCCACCAGTTCAACCAGTCCCACCAGTCCCAGCCCCCCCAGATGGGGCCATCCCGGGATCGGCCCCTCGGGATCACCAAACCCGGGGGATTTCGGGGTCTCTTTGCCCCCAGAACGCCCCGGCCGTGGGCAGGGAGGGGCCGGGAGGGTTTGTGGGTCGGTGCCGCACAAATCCCTGATTTCTGGGAACTGCCGGAGCTTCCGGGAGTCGGGAACGGACGATTCCCTTTGGACCCTTCCCGGGGCGTCGCCGTCAGGGAGCGGCTCCGGGGAGGAGACCCCGGGGAGGGCGGGGAAAGGGCTGGAATGAGGAAACTCCGGGGCTGAGGGGATCCCAAAGGTCGGGAGAGTCCAGAGGCGAGGAGATTTCAGAGGTCCGGAGATCCCAGAGCTGAGGAGATCCCAGAGCTGAGGAGATCCCAGAGCTGAGGAGATCCCAGAGCTGAGGACGTTTCACCGCTCAGGAGGTTCCAGAACTGAGGATGTTCAAGAGCTCAGCAGATTCCAGAGCCGAGGGTGTCCCAGAGCTCTGGAGAATCCAGGGCCCAGGAGAGCCCGGATCTGAGGGTGAGATTCCCGAGCCGAGGGGATCCCGTGCTGGGATGGGGGAATCCTGAGCAAGGCCCTTTTCCCTCCAGAGACCCGCACGGTGACCATCAAGGTCTCCAACAGGACCTTCGACCTCACCTTGGAGAGCCCCAGGTGAGGGGGCGGGGCCAGGGAGGACCCCCCGGGGGGCCAAAGGGGCGGGTCCGGGTGGGATCTTCATCATCTTCATCATCTTCATCATCTTCATCATCTTCATCATCTTCATCATCTTCACCCTGGGCTGGGACCTTCATACCCGGGGGGGGTCATATCCCAGGGGTGGGTCCATCCCCTGCTGCTCCCACCCAGCCCCTCCCAGTGACCCCAGTATAGACCAGTGACCCCAGTATATACCAGTGACCCCAGTATATACCAGTGACCCCAGCCCCTCCCAGTGATCCCAGTATATACCAGTGACCCCAGTATATACCAGTGACCCCAGCACCATCTCCCAGTGACCCCAGTATATACCAGTGACCCCAGCCTCTCCCAGTGATCCCAGTATATACCAGTGACCCCAGCACCCTATCCCAGTGATCCCACCACCACCTCCCAGTGGTCCCACCCCCCGTTCCTCCCCCCCCAGGATTTACCTGCAGAGAGGCCGCTGCTCCGTCCCCCCCGACCCCGAGGTGCCCCCCGGCTCCTCCACCTGCTGCCAGTTCTCCCAGGACTGCTCCGGGGTCCTGCTCTACAGGACCGAGTACTGGACCTTGACCATCTACTTCTCCAACCCCCTGGGAGACACCGAGTTCCCCTGGGAGCTGGCCCTGGAGCTGACGCGCCGGGAGAGACCCCAGGACCCGCTGCCCCGCCGCGAGAGGCACCGGGGCGAGCTGGAGGACGTCTACGAGCGGTTGTCGTGGGCCGACGTCGTCCCCACCAAGGAAAACTCCCTGTTCGACCGCATCGCCCCGGACACCCACCTGGAGACCGCCGAGGTGGCCGTCGGCAACGTCAGGGTGCTGGCCACCATGTCCAACACCCGGAACGCCGTGGTCAGCCTGGTGGTGACGGGGTACGCGTAGCCGGCGAACAGAACCGGGAGCGAGACCCTCCGCGGGCTGAGACAGACCCACGGGGCTGGGAGCTCCTCGAGGGCCTCGGGAAGGACCTCGTGGGCACCCCCGGGACCTCGGGGGCACCCGGGGAAACCTCCGGATACCTCCAGAACTCATGGGCACGACCCGGAACCCCATAAAGACCTCTGGGACCTCATTAGTACACCTGGAATGCCAGGATGCATCTAGAACCCCATAGACACCTCTGGGACCCCATAGACACCTCTGGGATCCCATAGACACCCCTGGGACCCCATAGACATCTCTAGAACCTCATAGGCACCCCTGGGTCCCCATAGACATCCCTAGAACCCCATAGGTACCTCTAGAACCCCATAGACACATCTCTAACCCCAAGATGCATCTAGAACCCCATAGTCATCCATAAAACCCCACAGACACCCCAGGGACCCCACAGACACATCTAGGACCCCACAGACACCTCTGGAACCCCACAGACACCTCTAGAACCTCGTGGACCCCCCTTTTTTGGGATCCCCCCTCAGTCCCACCCCCTCCTTCCCTTTTTGCTTCGCTCAATAAAAGGGGAATTTTTGCCCTTGATCCTCAGAGCCGAAACCCGGGAATTTGGGATTGGGGGTGGTTTGGGATGGGGGGGGTGGGATTTGGGATAGGGGGAGTGGTTTGGGATGGGGGGGTGGGATTTGGGATCGGGGGAGTGGTTTGGGATGGGGGGTGGGATTTGGGATCAGGGGGATTTTGGGCTCTCTTGGTCCCCGGTTCTGGAGTGACCCCCAAACGCCCCGGCCGTGGGCAGGGAGGGTCTGTGGGTCGGTGCCGCGCTGGCCGAGTCAGAGGAGACTGGGCTGTTTGCTGAGGAGCAGGAGTCCAAACTCCTCTCTCTCCCTGCCATTGTAATGTCAAATTAAGGGGCTTTACTCGAGGAAAATGGGGTGGGGGGGGAAAAAAAACCAGAAGAAACAACAACCCCCAAACATTGAGAGTCACGTCCTAAAACTGTTTTGAGAGATTTTCTTTGCATCAAATTTCAGTCCTTTGCAAACATCAGTTGTTTTTCCCTCTTCTCCTTCTCCTCCTTCTTTTTCTCTCTCTTTATTCTCTCTCTTTATTCTCTCCTTTCTCTCTTTTCTCTCTCTCTCTCTCTTCTCTCGTCTCTCTCCCGTCTCTCCTCTTTTTCTCTTCTTCGCTCCTTTCCTCCTTTCCACCAAGACCCTTTCCCGACGGGATTCTTTTTGTTCTGTGGCTCGTGTTTCTTTTTCATTCGCTGGCAAATGTCGCCGACAGGTACGTCGGCAAAAAACAGCGACAAAACAAACAAACAAACAAAAAAAAAGCCAAAAGAAAAAAACCAGAATTCCCAAAAAAACCAGAATTCCCAAAAAATGCCCGTCTGCCCCCAGGGAGCCAGCCACGGGCTCTGCCCCTCACCCCTCCGGACAGAACCAGCCCCTCCCCGCCCTCTCTTCTCTCTCCAGATGGGCCATTACCTGGGCAGGAGACACCTTTTGTGATGCCAACGACCCCCCTGCCCACCGCTGCGGGGGGGAGACCCCGGGGAGGGCGGGGAAAGGGCCAAAAAGAGGAAACTCCGGGGCTGAGGGGACCCCAAAGGTCGGGAGGTTCCAGAGCCGAGGAGATCCCGGAGCTGAGGAGATCCCAGAGCTGAGGAGATCCCGGAGCTGAGGAGATCCCGGAGCTGAGGAGATCCCAGAGTTTGGGAGATCCCAGAGCTGAGGAGATCCCAGAGCTGAGGACGTTCCAGCGCTCAGGAGGTCCCAGAACCGAGGATGTTCCGGAGCTCGGCAGATTCCAGAGCCGAGGGTGTCCCAGAGCTCGGGAGGTTCCAGAGGCCGGGAGAGCCCGGATCTGAGGGTGAGATTCCCGAGCCGAGGGGATCCCGCGCTGGGATGGGGGGGATCCTGAGCAAGGCCCTTTTCCCAGAAATGACCCCCACGGTGACCATCAAGGTCTCCAACAGGACCCGGGACATCACCCTGGATTACCCCAGGTGAGGGGGCGGGGCCAGGGAGGACCCCCCGGGGGGCCAAAGGGGCGGGTCCGGGTGGGATCTTCATCATCTCCATCATCTTCATCATCTTCATCACCTTCATCATCTTCACCCTGGGCTGGGACCTTCATACCCGGGGGGGGTCATATCCCAGGGGTGAGTCCATCCCCTGCTGCTCCCACCCAGCCCCTCCCAGTGACCCCAGTATATACCAGTGACCCCAGTACATACCAGTGACCCCAGTATATACCAGTGACCCCAGCCCCTCCCAGTGACCCCAGCACCATCTCCCAGTGACCCCAGCACCTCCCACTGATCCCGCCCCCCGTTCCTCCCCCCAGGATTTACTCGCCCATCGGCCGCATCTCCGTCCTCTCCGCCCCCGTGGTGCCCCCCAGCTGCTCCACCTCCTGTGAGTTCTCCAGCTTCTCGTCCCCGGGCTGCTCCGGGGTCCTGCTCTACAACGTCGGCGACTGCACCTTGGCCATCTACTTCTCCAACCCCCTGGGAGACACCAAGTCCCCCCGGGCGCTGGGCCTGGAGCTGTGCCGCCGTGGGAGCCCCCAGTACCCGCTGCCCCGCCGCGGGAGGCCCCGGGATGAGATGAAGGACGTCTACAAGCGGATGTGGCGCGGGGTCACCAGCCCCAGGGCAAACGCCTCGTTCCACCACGTCGCCCTGGTCGCCTTCCTGGAGACCGCCAGGGTGGCCATCGGCAGGGTCGAGGCGCTGGCCACCATGTCCAACGCCCGGAGGGCCCTGGTCACAGTGCTGGTGACGGGGTACGCGCAGCCGGCGAACAGAACCGGGAGCGAGACCCTCCGCGGGCTGAGACAGACCCACGGGGCTGGGAGTTCCTCGAGGGCCTCGGGAAGGACGTCGTGGGCACCCCCGGGACCTCGGGGGCACCCGGGGAAACCTCCGGATACCTCCAGAACTCATGGGCACGACCCGGAACCCCATAAAGACCTCTGGGACCTCATTAGTACACCTGGAATGCCAGGATGCATCTAGAACCCCATAGACACCTCTAGAACCCCATAGACACCTCTGGGATCCCATAGACACCCCTGGAACCCCATAGACACCTCTAGAACCCCATAGACACCTCTGGGACCCCATAGACACCTCTGGGATCCCATAGACACCCCTAGAACCCCATAGACACATCTAGAACCCCATAGACACCTCTAGAACCCCATAGACACCCCTAGAACCCCATAGACACATCTAGAACCCCATAGACACCTCTAGAACCCCATAGACACATCTAGGACCCCATAGACACCCCTGGGTCCCCATAGACGTCCCTAGAACCCCATAGGTACCTCTAGAACCCCATAGACACCTCTGGAACCCCATAGACACATCTCTAACCCAAGATGCATCTAGAACCCCATAGTCATCCGTAAAATCCCACAGACACCCCAGGGACCCCACAGACACTTCTAGGACCCCACAGACACCTCTGGAACCCCATAGACACCTCACACGTCCCATAGGCACATCTGGAACTCCAAGATGCATCTAGAATCCCACAGACACCTCTAGAACCCCACAGATGCCTCTAGAACCCCACAGACACCTCTGGAACCCCACAGACACCCCTGGGACCCCACAGACACCTCTGGAACCTCATGGACCCCCCGTTTTTGGGATCCCCCCTCAGTCCCACCCCCTCCTTCCATTTTTGTTTCGCTCAATAAAAGGGGAATTTTTGCCCTTGATCCACAGAGTCGAAACCAAGGAATTTGGGATAGGGGGGTGGTTTGGGATGGGGGGTGGCATTTGGGATCTGGAGTGTGGTTTTGGGGGGGTGGGATTTGGGATTATGAGAAACAAACAATCCGTTTTTATTCCCAGCAAACTGATTTTATTGGAAAGCAGCGGGGGGGGGGGGGGGTGGGTGGGATTTATTTCTCCTCTTTCATTTAATTCCGGGGGTTTTTTTGGCGCCTCGTGGGGGCCGTGAGGTGAAAGGCCCCATCTGGGCCCGACACCAGGGGAGCATCACGGGGTCGGGAGAAGGGGAAAAAAATATCTAAAAATGTAAAATATCCCCCGGCCTTTGTGTGCAGAGGGACCCCCCTGCGCACCTACGGAGGGGACACGTCACCAAGGAACCAAGAGGGAGGGTGACACCCCCGCCCGAGTCCAAAAAATGGCCTTTTAAGGTAAAATCCCTGTCACCTGTCGAATATTTATCAGCTCAGGAGACCAAAAGGTGCAAAAAGGGGGCGAGTTTTTCCAAGGGGTCAATGCTGGGACCGGGTCGTTGTGTCACCGAATTTGGCCCTCTTGGAAATTTTAATGAGAGAGATTTGTCACGGGATGGGGGGGGGGGGGGGGTCGGGAGGGAAGGGGCGTGTCGGGGGCGGGAAGGGGTCGGGTCTGGGATTGGGGTGGGGTCTGGGATTGGGGTGTGAGCCGAGGTGGGACCCTCAGCCCTTCAGGGGGGGGAACTTTATTGGATAAACCAGTTCAACCAGTCCCACCAGTCCCAGACCCCCCCTTTGTACCCCCCCTCCCCAGGCGGGTCCATCCCTGGATCAGCCCCTCGGGATCACCAAACCCGGGGGATTTTGGGGTCTCTTTGCCCCCAGAACGCCCCGGCCGTGGGCAGGGAGGGGCCGGGAGGGTTTGTGGGTTGATGCATCACAAATCCCTGATTTCTGGGAACTGCCGGAGCTTCCGGGAGTCAGAAATGGGCGTTTCCTCTTGGAAACCCCCCCCCGGGGCATCATCGGCACTGTCAGGGAGCGGCTCCGGGGGGAGGAAATCCCAGGGGGGGGCGGGGAAAGGGCCATAAAGAGGAAACTCCGGGGCTGAGGGGATCCCAAAGGTCGGGAGGATCCACAGCTGAGGAGACCCCAGAGCTCGGGAGGTTCCAGAACCCAGGAGACCCCAGAGCTCGTGAGGATCCAGAACCGAGGATGTCCCGGAGCTCAAAAGATTCCAGAGCCAAGGATGTCCCAAAGCTCGGGAGGCCCCAGAGGCCGGGAGAGCCCGGATCCGAGGGTGACATTCCCGAGCCGAGGAGATACCGTGGGTGGATGGCGGAGGCCATAAGAGAGTTGCCTCCCCCACGAGAGACCGGCAAGGAGACCACCAAGGTCTCCAAGAGGACCCGGAAAGTCAAACTGGACAACCCCAGGTGAGGGGGCGGGGCCGGGGAGGACCCCCCGGGGGGCCAAAGGGGCGGGTCCGGGTGGGATCTTCATCACCTTCATCATCTTCATCATCTTCATCATCTCCATCATCTTCATCATCTTCATCATCTTCATCATCTTCATCATCTTCATCATCTTCATCATCTCCATCCTGGGCTGGGACCTTCATACCCGGGGGGGGTCATATCCCAGGGGTGGGTCCATCCCCTGCTGCTCCCACCCAGCCCCTCCCAGTGACCCCAGTACATACCAGTGACCCCAGTATATCCCAGTGACCCCAGTATATACCAGTGACCCCAGTATATACCAGTGACCCCAGTATAGACCAGTGACCCCAGGATATACCAGTGACCCCAGTATATACCAGTGACCCCAGTATAGACCAGTGACCCCAGGATATACCAGTGACCCCAGTATAGACCAGTGACCCCAGCCCCTCCCAGTGACCCCAGTATATACCAGTGACCCCAGTATATACCAGTGACCCCAGCACCATCTCCCAGTGATCCCAGCCCCTCCCAGTGACCCCAGCACCATCTCCCAGTGACCCCAGTATATACCAGTGTTCCCAGCATCTCCCAGTGATCCCAGCCCCATCTCCCAGTGCTCCCAGCACTGCCCCATTGTGGTGGGATCACCTCCCACTGATCCCGCCCCTCGTTTCTCCCCCCCAGGACTGACTTCAACAGCTCCGACCCCTGTTTGAGCCTTGAAGACCCCGATGAAGACCCCGATGAAGACCCCGAATGAAGACCTCCGGAGGGCCGTGGTGACCCGTCGGACCTAAGGGGCAACAGAGGAACCTCCAGGATCTCCTGGCTGCTCCCACCCCTGGAATAGGCACGACCTAGAACCCCAGAAAGGCCTCTAGAACCCCAATGGCACATCTGGAACCCCATAGACACCTCTGGAACCATGTAGAGACCTCCGGAACCACATAGACACCTCTAGAACCCCATAGACACCCCTAGAACCCCATAGACAGCCCTAGAACCCCATAGACACCTCGGGGACTTCACGACTCCTCCATTTTTGGGATCCCCCCTCAGTCCCACCCCTCCTTCCCTTTTCGCTTTGCTCAATAAATGGGAATTTTTGCCCTTGATCCGCAGAGACGAAAACCAGGAATTTGGGATTGGGAGGGTCTGGGATAGGGGGGTGGGATTTGGGATTGGGGGTGAGGCCTGGTGAGGCCTAGTGAGGCCTAGTGAGGCCCAGTGAGGCCTAGTGGGGCCTGGTGAGGCCTGGTGAGACCTGGTGAGGCCTGGTGAGGCCTAGTGAGGCCTGGTGAGACCTGATGAGGCCTGGTGAGGCCTAGTGGGGCCTGGTGAGACCTGGTGAGGCCTGGTGAGGCCTAGTGAGGCCTGGTGAGGCCTGGTGAGGCCTAGTGAGGCCTGGTGAGGTCTGGTGAGGCCTGGTGAGGCCTAGTGAGGCCTGGTGAGACCTGGTGAGGCCTGGTGAGGCCTAGTGGGGCCTGGTGAGGCCTGGTGAGGTCTGGTGAGGCCTAGTGAGGCATGGTGAGGCCTGGTGAGGCCTGGTGAGGCGTAGTGAGGCGTGGTGAGACCCAGTGAGGCCTGGTGAGGCCTAGTGAGGCCTGGTGAGACCTGGTGAGGCCTGGTGAGGCCTAGTGGGGCCTGGTGACGCCTGGTGAGGCCTGGTGAGGCCCAGTGAGGCCTAGTGAGGCCTGGTAAGGCCCAGTGAAGCCTAGTGAGGCCTGGTAAGGCCTTGCCGACCTTGGGAGGCGGAGGTTGCCGGCAGTTGCTCCAGCATGACTCTCTGTTGTCCCAAGGAGAGTAGTAAGATATTCTCTGCTAATTCTTTTAGTTGCTAGACCTCGGGCTACTGATCAGGATATATATATATATATTTTAGTTTAGTTTTTCCCTTTTTTTCCCTTCCCCCCTTCCCTTTCCCTTTCCCTTGTGAAATTGTATATAAGTATTTCAATTGTATATATATATTTCAATTGTATGTATATATTTCAATTGTATATATATATATTTCAATTGTATATATGTATTTCAATTGTATATATATATTTCAATTGTATATACATATTTCAATTGTGTATATATATTTCAATTGTATATATATATATATTTCAATTGTATATATATATTTCAAGTGTATATATATATATTTCAATTGTATATATATATGTTTCAATTGTATATATATTTCAATTGTATATATATATTTCAATTGTATATATATTTCAATTGTATATATATATTTCAATTGTATATATATATTTCAATTGTATATATATTTCAATTGTATATATATATTTCAATTGTATATATATATTTCAATTGTATATATATATTTCAATTGTATATATATATATTTCAATTGTATATTTCAATTATATATATATATTTCAATTGTATATATATTTCGATTGTATATATATATTTCAATTGTGTATATATATTTCAATTGTATATATATATTTCAATTGTATATATATATTTCAACTGTATATATATATTTCGATTGTATATATATATTTCAATTGTGTATATATATTTCAATTGTATATATATATTTCAATTGTATATATATATATTTCAATTGTATATATATATTTCAATTGTATATATATATATATATATTTCAATTATATATTTCAATTGTGTATATATATTTCAATTGTACATAACCATAACATGAGTGTAAATATATTTATATATATATTGCTTTAACTGTCTCTCTCTCTCTCTCTCTCTCTCTCTCGTTTCCGTTTTTCTTGGTTGTTTTTTTTTCCCTCTTCTCCCTGAAGTTTTAGCAAGGGGGGGGACTTCTTGTGGTGAGTTTTGGAGATTTGGCAGGGAGAGTCAACCTCAAACCGTATCAGGGCTTTCGAGGGGGGTGTCCGTGTGCCCCTATTCGCTGGTGCCCCCCTCGCGCTCCTCCAGCAGCACCCGGACGGTGGACTGGCGGTCGTTGGACATGGTGGCCGTCACCCGGACGGGCCCCAGGCTGACCCGGGCGGGGCCCTGGCAACGGTTCAGCTCGATGCGGTCGGCCACGAGCCGCGGGGTGGGCACGGGCAGGGACCGCGCCGACAGGCGGGCGTAGACGCCGTCCAGCGTGTCCAGGTGGATCTTGTCCAGCGACAGCTCCAGGCCCAGCTCCATGGGGAAGACGTTGTAGTCCAGGGGGTTGCAGAAGTAGACGGCCAAGGTGAAGGGCTCGGCCTCGTAGACCAGGACCCCGACGCAGCCCTTGAGGCTGGGGCTGGTGAAGAAGCACTCGGAGGAGGAGGAGCCGGGGGGCACCTTGGGGCTGGGGGGGACGGAGCTGTGGCCGTTGTAGAAGTAGGTCCTGGGGGGGAAGGGGGGAGAGGTGGGAGGGGGTGGGATGGGTGGGAGACGGTCCCAACCACCACCGGGGTGTGGTCCCACCGTGGGAGATGGTCCCATCGTGGGAGATGATCCCATCAAGGGGTGAAGATCCCACCCTGGGAGATGATCCCACCCTGGGGTGAAGATCCCACCCTGGGAGATGATCCCACCCTGGGTTGAAAATCCCACCACGGAAGATAATCCCACCCTGGGATGAAGATCCCACCCCTGGGAGATGATCCCACCCTGGGAGATGAAGATCCCACCCCTGAGATGAAGATCCCACCCCGGGAGATGATCCCATCACGGAAGATGATCCCACCCCTGGGATGAAGATCCCACCCCTGGGAGAAGATCCCACCACAGGCGATGAAGATCCCACCCTGGAATGAAGATCCCACCCCTGGGGTGAAAATCCCTCCCCTGGGGTGAAGATCCCACCCCTGGGAAATGAAGATCCCACCATGGGAGATGATCCCACCCCTGGGGTGAAAATCCCACCCCTGGGAGATGAAGATCCCACCCTGGGGTGAAGATCCCACCATGGGAGATGATCCCACTCCTGGGATGAAGATCCAACCCCTGGGGTGAAGATCCCACCCCTGGGAGATGATCCCACCCCTGAGATGAAGATCCCACCCCTGGGAGATGATCCCACCATGGGAGATGAAGATCCCACCCCTGGGAGATGAAGATCCCACCCCTGGGATGAAGATCCCACCCCTGGGATGAAGATCCCACCCTGGGAGATGATCCCACCATGGGAGATGAAGATCCCACCCCTGGGAGATGAAGATCCCACCCCTGAGATGAAGATCCCACCATGGGAGATGATCCCACCATGGGAGATGATCCCACCATGGGGAGGTGAAGATCCCACCCCTGGGAGGTGAAGATCCCACCATGGGGAGATGAAGATCCCACCCCTGGGGTGAAGATCCCACCCGGACCTGCCCCCCTGGACCCCCCGGGGTCCCCCTGCCCGTCCTCACCGGGGGTTCTTCAGGGTGATGTCCTTGGTCTCGTTGGTGAACTGGATCCTCACCGTGCGCTTAAACATCTCGGCTCGGGAATTCCCAAACTCTGGGATCTCCTCGGCTCTGGAACCTCCCAAACTCTGGGATCTCCCAAACTCTGGGACCTCCCAAACTCTGGGATCTCCTCGGCTCTGGAACCTCCCAAACTCTGGGATCTCCTCGGCTCTGGGATCTCCCGAGCTCTGGGATCTCCTCGGCTCTGGAACCTCCAAACTCTGGGATCTCCTCAGCTCTGGAACCTCCCAAACTCTGGGATCTCCTCAGCTCTGGGATCTCCCAAACTCTGGGATCTCCTCGGCTCTGGAACCTCCCAAACTCTGGGATCTCCTCGGCTCTGGGATCTCCCAAACTCTGGGATCTCCTCAGCTCTGGGATCTCCTCGGCTCTGGGACGGCCACACCCAGGAATGTCTCCTCATTCCAGCCCTTTCCCCGCCCCCTCCCCGGGGTCTCCTCCCCGGAGCCGCTTCCTGACGGCGACGCCCCGGGAGGGTCCAAGAGGAAACGCCGGTTTCCGACTTCCAGAAGCTCCGGCAATTCCCAGAAATCAGCGATTTTCGTCTCAGCCGCTCAAAACAACCTCCCGGACTCTCCCCCTCCCTGCCCACGGCCGGGGCGTTTTGGGGTCATTCCAGAATCGGGTGCCGAGAGACCCCAAAATCCCCCAGATTTGGTGATCCCGAAGCGCCGATCCCAGGATCCCCCCATCCCAGAGCCCCCTGATCCCAAATCCCACCCCCCATCTCAAATCCCATCCCCTCGATCCCAAATCCCAGCCCTCCATCCCAAACCACCCCCCAATCCCAAATCCCACCCCCCATCCCAAACCACCCCAGATCCCAAATCCCACCCCCCATCCCAAACCACCCCCCAATCCCAAATCCCACCCCCCCATCCCAAACCACCCCCTGATCCCAAATCCCACCCCTCGATCCCAAATCCCATCCCCCCATCCCAAACCCTCCCAGATCCCAAATTCCCGGTTTTCGACTCTGCAGATCAAGGGCAAAAATTCCCCTTTTATTGAGCAAAGCAAAAAGAGAAGGGGGGGTGGGACTGAGGGGGGATCCCAAAAACAGGGGGGCCGTGAGGTTCCAGAGGGGTCTGTGGGGTTCCAGATGTGTCTATGGGGTTCTAGGGGTGTCTATGGCATTCCAGGGGTGTCTATGGGGTTCCAGGGATGTCTGTGGGGTCCCAGGGGTGTCTATGGGGTTCCAGATGCATCGTGGCGTTCCAGATGTGTCTATGGGGTTCCAGATGTGTCTATGGGGTCCCAGGGGTGTCTATGGGGTTCTAGAGGTGTCTATGGGGTCCCAGGGGTGTCTATGGGGTTCCAGAGGTACCTAAGGGGTTCTAGGGGTGTCTATGGGGTCCCAGGGGTGTCTATGGGGTTCCAGAGGTGTCTATGGGGTTCTAGGGGTATCTATGGGGTCCCAGGGGTGTCTATGGGGTCCCAGGGGTGTCTATGGGGTTCCAGATGCATCCTGGCGTTCCAGATGTGCCATTGGGGTTCTAGAGGCCTTTCTGGGGTTCTGGGCTGTTCGTATTCCAGGGGTGGGAGCGGCCGGGAGATTCCGGAGGTTCCTCTGTTGCCCCTCAGGTCCAACGGGCGACCACATGGGTCGTCTGGTGGTCTTCATAGAAGTCCTCATCGGGGTCTTCAACCATCGGGGTTTTGTGGGGCCTGGGACGCACCTTGGGCTTGCAGAGGATGATGTGGGGGCCTTGGGGGGGCGAGTGAGTCCTGTGGGGGAGAAACGGGGGGTGGGATCAGTGGGAGGTGGTCCCACCACCACTGGGAGGTGCTGGAAGCACTGGGAGATGGTGCTGGGGTCACTGGGAGGGGCTGGGGTCACTGGGAGATGGGGCTGGGATCACTGGTATGTACTGGGATCACTGGGAGATGGTGCTGGGGTCACTGGTCTATACTGGGGTCACTGGTATATACTGGGGTCACTGGGAGGGGCTGGGGTCACTGGTATATACTGGGGTCACTGGTCTATACTGGGGTCACTGGTCTATACTGGGGTCACTGGTATATACTGGGGTCACTGGGAGGGGCTGGGGTCACTGGTATATACTGGGGTCACTGGTCTATACTGGGGTCACTGGTCTATACTGGGGTCACTGGTCTATACTGGGATCACTGGTATATACTGGGGTCACTGGTATATACTGGGGTCACTGGTATATACTGGGGTCACTGGGAGGGGCTGGGTGGGAGCAGCAGGGGATGGACCCACCCCTGGGATATGACCCCCCCCGGGTATGAAGGTCCCAGCCCAGGGTGAAGATGATGAAGATGATGAAGATGATGAAGATGATGAAGATGATGAAGATGGTGAAGATGGTGAAGATGATGAAGATGATGAAGATGGTGAAGATGATGAAGATCCCACCCGGACCCGCCCCTTTGGCCCCCCGGGGGGTCCTCCCCGGCCCCGCCCCCTCACCTGGGCCTGCTGACGTTCACATGGAAGTGGTTGTGGACGTTGTGGACGTTGTGGACTTTGACCACCATCCCGGGGGCCTCTGGCTGGAACCAAACCATCTCCCGCTTCACATTTAGGGCTTCCATCGTCTCAGGAATCTCACCCTCAAATCCGGGCTCTCCCAGCCTCTGGAATCTCTGGAGCTCTGGAACCTCCCGAGCTCTGGGATCTCCTCGGCTCTGGACTCTCCCGACCTTTGGGATCCCCTCAGCCCCGGAGTTTCCTCGTTCCAGCCCTTTCCCCGCCCTCCCCGGGGTCTCCTCCCCGGAGCCGCTCCCTGACGGCGACGCCCCGGGAGGGTCCAAAGGGAATCGTCCATTCCCGACTCCCGGAAGCTCCGGCAATTCCCAGAAATCAGGGATTTGTGCGGCACCGACCGTGTCTGGGACTGGTGGGACTGGTTGAACTGGTTTATCCAATAAAGTTCCCCCCCTGAAGGGCTGAGGGTCCCACCTCGGCTCACACCCCATTCCCAGATCTGACCCCTCCCACCCCAACACAGTCCTTCCCTCCTGAACCCCCCATCCCAAATCCCACCCCAATCCCAAATCCCACCCCCCATCCCAGAACCTCCCAATCCCAAATTCCCGGTTTTCGGCTCTGCGGATCAAGGGCAAAAATTCCCCTTTTATTGAGCAAAGCAAAAGGGAAGGGGGGGTGGGACTGAGGGGGGATCCCAAAAACGAGGGGTCACTGAGGTTCTAGAGGTGTCTGTGAGGTTCTAGGTGTGCCTATGGGGTTCTAGGGATGTCTATGGGGTTCTAGCGGTGTCTTTGGGGTTCCAGGGGTGTCTGTGGGGTTTTACAGATGGCTATGGGGTTCTAGATGCATCTTGGAGTTCTAGAGGGGTCTATGGGGTTCCAGGTGTGTCTATGGGGTTCTAGAGGGGTCTGTGGGCTCCCAGCTGTGTCTGTGGGGTCTCAGGTGTTTCTATGGGGTCCCAGAGTTGTCTATGGGGTCCCAGAGGTGTCTATGGGGTCCCAGAGGTGTCTATGGGGTTCTAGATGTGTGTATGGGGTCCCAGAGGGGTCTATGGGGTTCCCGGGGTGTCTATGGGGTTCTAGATGTGTCTATGGGCTCCCAGCTGTGTCTATGGGGTTCAGGAGATGTCTGTGGGGTTCCAGTGGTGTCTATGGGGTCCCAGAGGTGTCTATGGGGTCCCAGAGGTGTCTATGGGCTCCCAGTTGTGTCTGTGGGGTTCCCAGGGTGTCTATGGGGTTCCAGAAGTGTCTATGGGTGTCCAGAGGTGTCTATGGGGTTCCAGAGGTGTCTACAGTGTCCCAGCGGTGTCTATGGGGTTCCCAGTTGTGTCTATGGGGTCCCAGTTGTGTCTATGGGGTCCCAGTTGTGTCTGTGGGGTTCCCGGTGTGTCTATGGGGTCCCAGGGGTGTCTATGGGTGTCCAGAGGTGTCTATGGGGTTCCCGGTGTGTCTATGGGGTTCCAGGGGTGTCTATGGGGTTCCAGAAGTGTCTGTGGGGTTCCAGAAGTGTCTATGGGTGTCCAGAGGTGTCTATGGGGTTCCAGGGGTGTCTGTGGGGTTCCAGAAGTGTCTATGAGGTTCCAGAAGTGTCTATGGGGTTCCAGAAGTGTCTATGGGGTTCCAGAAGTGTCTATGGGTTTCCAGAGGTGTCCATGGGGTCCCAGCGGTGTCTATGGGGTTCCAGAAGTGTCTATGGGTTTCCAGAGGTGTCTATGGGGTTCCAGAAGTGTCTATGGGGTTCCAGAAGTGTCTGTGGAGTTTCCAGAGCTGTCCCACTCCCAGTTTCCCTCCCGGGCTACTTGAAGCCCCTCACGGCCACGCTGACCGTGGCGTGCCGGGCGTTCAGCATGGTGGCCATCACGTCGAGGGGGCCCTGGGTCTTCCAGATGGAATCCTGGCAGATGTCCAGGGCGACGCGCTCGAAATTGCTGCCCTTCGTTAAAAGTTTGGGTTCCCTCCCCGCCATCTCCTCGTAGACGTTCTTCAGGCTGCAGAGCTTCCTGTGGGGGGACAGCTCCAGGCCCAGCTCCCGGGGGGACGTGTCGTCCTCCAGGGGGTTGGAGAAGTAGATGGCCAAGGTGCAGGTCTTGGCCCAGAAGCTCAGGAGGCCGGAGCAGCCCGGGGACGAGGAGCTGGAGAACTGGCAGGTGGTGGAGCAGCCGGGGGGCACCTCGGGGTCGGAGGGGACGGAGCAGCGGCCGCCGTGCAAGTAAATCCTGGGGGGGAGGAACGGGGGGTGGGAGCAGTGGGAGGTGGGGGTGGGACCACTTGGATAGGGTGGTGGGACCATTGGGAGGTGCTGGGATCACTGGGAGGGGCTGGGGTCACTGGGAGATGGTGGTGGGGTCACTGGGAGGGGCTGGGATCACTGGTATATACTGGGGTCACTGGGAGATGGTGCTGGGATCACTGGCAGGTGTTGGGATCACTGGGAGATGGGGCTGGGGTCATTGGGAGGGGCTGGGGTCACTGGTATATACTGGGGTCACTGGTATATACTGGGGTCACTGGGAGGGGCTGGGGTCACTGGGAGATGGTGCTGGGGTCACTGGTATATACTGGGGTCACTGGTATATACTGGGGTCACTGGTATATACTGGGGTCACTGGGAGGGGCTGGGGTCACTGGTATATACTGGGGTCACTGGTCTATACTGGGGTCACTGGTCTATACTGGGGTCACTGGTATATACTGGGGTCACTGGGAGGGGCTGGGTGGGAGCAGCAGGGGATGGACCCACCCCTGGGATATGACCCCCCCCGGGTATGAAGGTCCCAGCCCAGGGTGAAGATGATGAAGATGATGAAGGTGATGAAGATGATGAAGATGATGAAGATGATGGAGATGATGAAGATGGTGAAGATGATGAAGATGATGAAGATGATGAAGATGATGACGATGATGAAGATGGTGAAGATCCCACCCGGACCCGCCCCTTTGGCCCCCCGGGGGGTCCTCCCTGGCCCCGCCCCCTCACCTGGGGTAATCCAGGGTGATGTCCCGGGTCCTGTTGGAGACTTTGACGGTCACCGTGCGGGTCATTTCTGGGAAAAGGGCCTTGCTCAGGATCCCCCCCATCCCAGCGCGGGATCCCCTCGGCTCGGGAATGTCACCCTCAGATCCGGGCTCTCCCGGCCTCTGGAACCTCCCGAGCTCTGAGATCCCCCAGGCACTGAAACCTGCCCAGCTCCGGGACATCCTCGGCTCTGGGATCTCCTCAGCTCCGGGATCTCCCGACCTTTGGGATCTCCTCGGCTCCGGGATCTCCTCAGCTCTGGAACCTCCCGACCTTTGGGGTCCCCTCAGCCCCGGAGTTTCCTCGTTCCTGCCCTTTCCCCGCCCCCCCCGGGGTTTCCTCCCCGTGTTGTCGCCGCTCCCCGGAGCCACTTCCTGGTTGTGACGCCCCGGGAGGGTCCAAAGGGAATCGTCCATTCCCGGCTCCCGGAAGCTCCGGCAGTTCCCAGAAATCAGGGATTTGTGCGGCACCGACCCACAAACCCTCCCGGCCCCTCCCTGCCCACGGCCGGGGCGTTCTGGGGGCAAAGAGACCCCGAAATCCCCCGGGTTTGGTGATCCCGAGGGGCCGATCCCGGGATGGCCCCATCTGGGGGGGCTGGGACTGGTGGGACTGGTGGGACTGGTGGGACTGGTGGGACTGGTGTGTTTCCCTGTGGAACTGGTTTGACTGGTGTAACGTGTGATTCCCAATGGAACTGGTGGGACTGGTTCAATTCCCTATGGAACTGGTAGGACTGGTGGAACTGGTGGAACTGGTGGAACTGGTTCAGTTCCCCAATGGAACTGGTGGGACTGGTGGGACTGGTGGGACTGGTGGGACTGGTGTGATTCCCAATGGAATTGGTTTAACTGGTGTGATTCCCTATGGAACTGGTGGGACTGGTGTAATTCCCAATGGAACTGGTTTAACTGGTTCAATTCCCAATGGAACTGGTGGAACTGGTTCAGTTCTCAATGGAACTGGTGGGACTGGTGGGACTGGTTTATCCAATAAAGTTCCCCCCTGAAGGGCTGAGGGTCCCACCTCGGCTCACACCCCATTCACTGACCCCACCCCCGCCACCTTAACACAGCCCTTCCCTCCTGAACCCCCCCATCCCAAACCACCCCCAATCCCAAATTCCCGGTTTTCGGCTCTGAGGATCAAGGGCAAAAATTCCCCTTTTATTGAGCGAAACAAAAAGGGAAGGAGGGGGTGGGACTGAGGGGGGATCCCAAAAACAGGGGGCCCGTGAGGTTCTAGAAGGGTCTATGGGGTCCCAGGGGTGTCTATGGGGTTCCAGGGGTGTCTATGGGGTCCCAGAGGTATCTATGGGGTCCCAGGGGTGTCTATGGGGTCCCAGAGGTGTCTATGGGGTTCCAGAGGTATCTATGGGGTCCCAGAGGTATCTATGGGGTCCCAGGGGTGTCTATGGGGTCCCAGAGGTGTCTATGGGGTTCCAGAGGTATCTATGGGGTCCTAGAGGTATCTATGGGCTCCCAGAGGTATCTATGGGGTCCCAGGGGTGTCTATGGGATTCCAGAGGTGTCTATGGGGTTCCAGAGGTATCTATGGGGTCCCAGGGGTGTCTATGGGGTTCTAGAGGTGTCTATGGGGTTCCAGAGGTACCTAAGGGGTTCCAGGGGTGTCTATGGGGTTCCAGGGGTGTCTATGGGGTTCCAGAGGTACCTAAGGGGTTCCAGGGGTGTCTATGGGGTCCCAGGGGTGTCTATGGGGTTCCAGAGGTACCTAAGGGGTTCCAGGGGTGTCTATGGGGTCCCAGGGGTGTCTATGGGGTCCCAGGGGTGTCTAATGGGTTCTAGATGCATCTTGGCATTCCAGATGTGCCATTGGGGTTCTAGAGGCCTTTCTGGGGTGGGAGCGGCCGGGAGATCCTGGAGGTTCCCCTGTTGCCTCTCAGGTCCAACGGGGGACCAGATAGACCGTCTGGAAGTCTTCATCGGGGTCTTCATCGGCGTCTTCATCGGGGTCTTCATCGGGGTCTTCATCAGGGTCTTCATAGGGGCCCTCAAGGATCAACAAGCGCGGGAAGTTGGAGGAAACGAGAATCACCTCGGGGTCGGAGGGCTCGGAGCTTTGGGCGCTGGGCAAGCGAGTCCTGGGGGGGAGAAACGGGGGGGGGGGTCAGTGGGAGGTGCTGGGGTCACTGGGAGATGGTGCTGGGATCACTGGTATATACTGGGATCACTGGGAGGGGCTGGGATCACTGGGAGATGGTGCTGGGGTCACTGGTATATCCTGGGGTTACTGGTATATACTGGGATCACTGGTATATACTGGGATCACTGGGAGGGGCTGGGGTCACTGGTCTATACTGGGGTCACTGGTATATACTGGGGTCACTGGGAGGGGCTGGGGTCACTGGTCTATACTGGGGTCACTGGTATATACTGGGGTCACTGGTATATACTGGGGTCACTGGTCTATACTGGGGTCACTGGGAGGGGCTGGGTGGGAGCAGCAGGGGATGGACTCACCCCTGGGATATGACCCCCCCCGGGTATGAAGGTCCCAGCCCAGGGTGAAGATGATGAAGATGATGAAGATGATGAAGATGATGAAGATGATGAAGGTGATGAAGATGATGAAGGTGATGAAGATCCCACCCGGACCCGCCCCTTTGGCCCCCCGGGGGGTCCTCCCTGGCCCCGCCCCCTCACCTGGAGTCGTTTTGCACCAGGATGTTGTAGGTGATGTTGTTGGTGATGGTGGTGGTGGTGGTGGTGTTGTTGCTGTTGCTGTTGTTGGTGGTGTTGTTGCTGTTGTTGGTGGTGGTGTTGTTGTTGTTGTTGTTGTTGTTTTCCGTCTTACTGGGGGCCTCTGTCGGGGCAAGAACCTTCTTCGCGATCCCAAAGACGGTTTCGACCACCTTGGGAATCGCACCGGCTTGCGCCATCCCGGGAATCCCACCGAGGTCAAATCCGGGCTCTCCTCAGCTCCGGGATCTCCTCAGCTCCGGGATCTCCCAAACTCTGGGATCTCCCAAACTCTGGGATCTCCTCAGCTCCGGGATCTCCTTGGCTCTGGGATCTCCCAAACTCTGGGATCTCCTCAGCTCTGGGATCTCCCAAACTCTGGGATCTCCTCAGCTCTGGGATCTCCCAAACTCTGGGATCTCCTCAGCTCCGGGATCTCCTCGGCTCTGGATCCTCCCGACCTTTGGGATCCCCTCAGCCCCCGGAGTTTCCTCATTCCAGCCCTTTCCCCGCCCTCCCCGGGGTCTCCTCCCCGGAGCCGCTCCCTGACGGCGACGCCCCGGGAAGGGTCCAAAGGGAATCGTCCGTTCCCGACTCCCGGAAGCTCCGACAGTTCCCAGAAATCAGGGATTTGTCCCCCCTGGCCCCCGCCCCCCTCACCTGGGGCTCTCCGAGGTGCCGTTCCCCGAATTTTTTGGGTGACGTTGATGGTCACCGGTGCGGGGCATTTTTGGGAAAAAGGGGTTTCCTCGGGATCCCCCCCCCATCTCCCCCATCTCTCGGCTCGGGAATCCTGGGGCTCTCCCGGCCCCTGGAACCTTCAGAATCCCCTCTGGAACGTTTGGAATCCCCTCTGGGACCTTTGGAAATCCCCTCTGGGACCTTTGGGAAATCCCCCTCTGGGACCTTTGGAATCCCCTCTGGGACCTTTGGAATCCCCTCTGGGACCTTTGGAATCCCCTCCGGGACCTTTGGAATCCCCTTTGGAACCTTCGGAATCCCCTCTGGAACCTTCGGAATCCCCTCTGGGACCTTCGGAATCCCCTCTGGGACCTTTGGAATCCCCTCTGGAATGTTTTGGAATTCCAGGAGTTCCCTCGTCCCGACCCTTTCTCCGCCCCCCCTCCTCCCCCCCCCCCCCCCCCCCCCCCCCGAAAGTTGGGATTTCGGGGAATCCTCGAGGGGGAGGAGGAGCGGGGCCCTTTTGGGGGGGCTTCAAAGGACCTCGGGGACACCCCCCGACACCCTGAGGCACCCCCGGACACTCGTGGGGACCCCCCGGAACCACGGGGGGACCCCCCGAAACCCCAGAGACACCCCCGGACCCTCGTGGGGACCCCCCAGACCCTCGTGGGGATCCCTAAAACTCCACAGACATCCCCAGGACCCCTCGTGGGGACCCCTAAAATCCCCAGAGACACCCCCAGACCCACGTGGGGACCCCCTAAAATCCCAGGAGATGCCCCCAGACCCCTCGGGGGGACCCCCGCAGAACCACGTGGGGACCCCCTGAAATCCCCCGAGACACCCCCAGATTCTCGTGGGGACCCCCCCCAGAAACACGTGGGGACCCCTAAAACCCCAGAGACACCCCCAGATTCTCGTGGGGACCCCCCAGAAAACACGTGGGGACCCCCTAAAACCCCAGAGACACCCCCAGATTCTCGTGGGGACCCCCCAGAAACACGTGGGGACCCCCCAGACACTCAGAGACACCCCCAGACCCTCGTGGGGACCCCCCGAACTTCAGAGACACCCCCAGACCTTCGTGGGGACCCCTGAAATCCCAGAGAGACCCCCAGACCCTCGTGGGGACCCCTCAGACCCTCATGGGGACCCCTAAAATCTCAGGGACACCCCCAGACCCACGTGGGGATCCCTAAAACCCCAGAGAGACCCCCAGACCCTCGTGGGGATCCCCAAAATCCCAGAGACACCCCCAGACCCTCGTGGGGACCCCTAAAACTCCACAGACACCCCCAGACCCTCGTGGGGACCCCCAGAAACTCAGAGAGACCCCCCAGACCCTCATGGGGACCCCCACAGAACCCCAGAGACACCCCCCAGACCCTCGTGGGGACCCCTAAAACCTCCACAGACACACCCCAGACCCTTGTGGGGACCCCCTCAGACCCTCGTGGGGACCCCAAGACCTTTGTGGAGACCCCCCCAGACCCTCTTGGGACCCCCAGAACTTCAGAGACACCCCCAGACCCTCGTGGGGACCCTTAAAATCCCAGAGACACCCCCAGACCCTCGTGGGGACCCCCGAACTTCAGAGACACCCCCAGATTCTCGTGGGGACCCCCCAGACCCTCGTGGGGACCCCCCCTCAAACCCCACCCAGTCCCCCGCTCTGGGGGTCTCCCCAAATTTGGGGGGGGTCAGGACCCCCCCACAAAAGCCCCCCTAGGTCCCCAAATTTTTTTGGGGGGGGGGTCCCCAATGACACACAGCGCCCCCTGCCGGCCGGGAGGTTTATTTCCACTCACAGTCCCACAAATGGGGGGGTCCCCACTCTGGGGGTCTCCCCCAAATTTGGGGGGGGTCAGGACCCCCCAAAAGGCCCCCCAGGTCCCCAAATTTTTGGGGTGTGTGTCCCCCAATGACACAGAGCGCCCCCTGCTGGCCGGGAGCTTTATTTCCAACCCAAGGACTTCTAGAGGGGGGTCCCCACTCTGGGGGTCTCCCCCAATTTTGGGAGGGGGTCAGGACCCCCCCGGCGACCACAGATTTGAGAGAAGGGGTCCCCCAATGACGCACAGCCGCCCCCCTGCCGGCCGGGAGGTTTATTTCCACTCACAGCCCCATAAATGGGGTTTCCTCACTCTGGGGGTCTCCCCAAATTTTGGGGGGAGGTCAGGACCCCCCAAAAGCCCCCCCAGGTCCCCAAATTTTTTTTTGGGGGGTCCCCAATGACACACAGCGCCCCCTGCCGGCCGGGAGGTTTATTTCCACTCACAACCCCCACAAATGAGGATCCCGATCTTGGGGGGTCCCCCCCAATTTCGGGGGGGGTTCAGACCCCCCCGAAGCCCCCCGGGGCGCCGCAGAAGGAGGGTCCCAGCCCCCAGGACGGCGCAGTCGGCGCTGGCCATGGGGCAGCGGCCGCCAGCGACAGCCAGAGCCACGGGGACGGTGACGGAGGGGTCGGTGCCGGGGGGGCAGCCCCCCCAAAAAACCAGCGCTCGTAGCGGACCCCCGAGTAGGTGCAGGCGGCCTGGCGGGGGGGGCCCAGGGGGGCTGCGGTACACCGGCTCCTTGTTTTTGGGGGGGGTTAGGGGGGGGTCAGAAGGGAGGGAGACCCCAAAAAATCCCGAGAGCCCCCTCCCCAAAACCCCCCGAAACACTCGAAGCCCTCGAGCCTCCCCAAAGGCCCCCAAATCCCCCCGAAATCCCCTCGAATCCCCCCCCCCCAAATCCGCCCTAAATCTGCCCAAGCCCCCCAAGGACCCCCAACACCCCCCAAATCTCCCCTAAATCCCCCCCAACACCCTCCAACCCCCCCCAGTCCCCTCTAAATCCGCTCCAAGTCCCCCCAAAGAACCCCAAATCCCCTCTAAATCTCCCCAACTCCCCAAATCGCCCC
>NW_026138609.1:0-22185 GCF_025592945.1 Manacus candei
TAAAGTTAAGGATGTTAAAAGTCCCTAAAAAAATTAAAATTAAAAAATTAAAATTAAAAAATTAAAATTAAAAAATTAAAAAATTGAAATAAAAAAATTAAAATTAAAAAATTAAAATAAAAAATAAAAAAATAAAATGAAAGATGTTAAAAGTCCCTAAAAATTAAAATTAAAAAATTAAAATTAAAAAATTAAAATTAAAAAATTAAAATAAGAAATAAAAAAATAAAGTTAAAAATGTTAAAAGTCCCTAAAAAAGAAAAGTAAAAAATTAAAATTAAAAAATTAAAATTAAAAAATTAAAATTAAAAAATTAAAATTAAAAAATTAAAATTAAAATTAAAATAAAAAATAAAAAAATAAAGTTAAAGATGTTAAAAGTCCCTAAAAAAGAAAATTAAAAAATTAAAATTAAAAAATTAAAATTAAAAAAATTAAAATTAAAAAATTAAAATAAGAAATAAAAAAATAAAGTTAAAGATTTGAAAATTAAAATTAAAAATGAAAAATGATGTTAAAAATTAAAAATGATGTTAAAAATTAAAAATGATGTTAAAAATTAAAAAGTAAAAATTTAAAATTTAAAATTAAAAACTAAAAATTCAAGGTAAAAAGAAATTAAAAATTAGAAAATTAAAAATTAAAAATTACAGTTAAAAGTTAAAAATTTAATTGAAAATTAAAATGAAAAATAAAAAATTAAAATTAAAAATAAAAAAAATTAAAGTTAAAAATTAAAATTAAAATTAAGAAAAACCTATGGGCACCTATAGACCCCTGTGGGCACCTATGGACACCCATAGGCACCCATAGGTACCTATAGACCCCCTGAATTTTGGGGGTTTTTGCTCCGGTTTTGGGGGTCTTTTGGGCTCGTTTTTTTACTCTTTGGGCTGAATTTGGGGTTTTTTGGGCTCATTTGTGGGTCTTTTTGGCTCTTTTTTTAATCTTTGGGCTGATTTTGGGATCTTTTGGCTCATTTTTTTAGTCTTTGGGCTGATTTTGGGGTCTTTTGGGTCCTTTTCTTTGATTTTTGGGCTGTTTTGGGGGTCTTAAGGTCCTTTTTTTTTATTTTTGGGCTGTTTTGAGGGGTCTTTGGGCTGAATTTTGGGGGTTTTTGGTCCGTTTTTGGGGTTTTTTTGGGCTCATTTGTGGGTCTTTTTGGCTCTTTTTTTAATCTTTGGGCTGATTTTGGGATCTTTTGGCTCATTTTTTTAGTCTTTGGGCTGATTTTGGGTGTCTTTGAACTCATTTAGGGTCTTTTGGGTCCTTTTTTTTGATTTTTGGGCTGTTTTGAGGGGTCTTTGGGCTGAGTTTTGGGGTCTTTCGAGTCATTTCTTTAGTCTTCGGGCTAATTTTTGGGGTCTTTTGGGCTCATTTTTTTAGTCTCTGGGCTGAATTTCGGGGTCTTAAGGTCCTTTTTTTGATTTTTGGGCCGATTTTGGGGTCTTTTGCGTCACTTTTTTGATTTTTGGGCTCATTTTTGGTGTCTTTGGGCTCATTTGTGGGGTCTTTCGCTCATTTTTTTTGCTTTTTGAGCCGTTTTGGGCGTCTTTAAACTCATTTCACCCCCTCCCGGCTCATTTTTTTTGCTCTTTGCCCTGATTTTTGGGGACTTTGGGCTCATTTCTTTAGTCTTTGGGTTGATTTGGGGGTCTTTTAGCTCAATTTTTTTGATTTTTGGGCTGTTTTGGGGGTCTTAAGGTCCTTTTTTTTTATTTTTGGGCTGTTTTGGGGGTCTTTGAACTCATTTTGGGCTCTTTTGGGTCATTTCTTTAGTCTTTGGGCTGAGTTTTGGGGTCTTTTGGGTCCTTTTCTTTGATTTTTGGGCTGTTTTGGGGGTCTTAAGGTCCTTTTTTTTTGATCTTTGGGCTGTTTTGGGGGTCTTTGAACTCATTTTGGGCTCTTTTGGGTCATTTTTTTTAGTCTTTGAGCTGATTTTTGGGGTCTTTTGGGTCCTTTTTTTTGATTTTTGGGCTGGTTTTGGGGTCTTTGAACTCATTTTGGGGTCTTTTGGGTCATTTTTTTACTCTTTGAGCTGATTTTGGGGTTCCTTTGCATTTCTTTAGTCTTTGGGCTGGGTTTTGGGGTCTTTTGGATAATTTTGGGGTATTTGAGTGAATTTTGGGGGCCTTTGAACTCATTTGGGCACTTTTGGGTCCTTTTATTTTATTTTTGGGCTGAGTTTTGGGGTCTTTTTGGGCTCATTTGTGGGTCTTTTGGGTCCTTTTTTTTGATTTTTGGGCTGTTTTGGCGGTTTTTAGACTCATTTCACCCCCTTCCGGATCATTTTTTTAACTTTGGGGCTCATTTTTGGGGTCTTTTGGTCTCATTTTTGGGGTCTTTCGACTCATTCTTTTTACTTTTCGAGCCATTTAAGCGCCTTTAAACCCATTTCACCCCCTCCCGGCTCATTTTTTTTGCTCTTTGCCGTGATTTTGGGAGACTTTTGACTCATTTCTTTAGTCTTTGGGCTGAGTTTGGGGTCTTTTGGGTCCTTTTCTTTGATTTTTGGGCTGTTTTGGGGGTCTTTGAACTCATTTTGGGCTCTTTTGGGTCATTTTTTTAGTCTTTGGGTTGAGTTTTGGGGTCTTTTGGGTCCTTTTTTTTGATTTTTGGGCTGTTTTGGGGGTCTTAAGGTCCTTTTTTTTTGATCTTTGGGCTGTTTTGGGGGTCTTTGAGCTCATTTTGGGCTCTTTTGGGTCATTTTTTTAGTCTTTGGGCTGTTTTGGGGGTCTTAAGGTCCTTTTCTTTGATTTTTGGGCTGTTTTGGGGGTCTTTGAACTCATTTTGGGCTCTTTTGGGTCATTTTTTAAGTCTTTGGGCTGAGTTTTGGGGTCTTTTGGATCCTTTTTTTTTGATTTTTGGTCTCATTTTTGAGGTCTTTCAACTCATTTTTTTTACTTTTCGAGCCATTCGAGCGCCTTTAAACCCATTTCACCCCCTCCCGCCTCATTTTTTTCGCTCTTTGCCCCGATTTTTGAGCTCTTTCCACCCATTTTTACCCTTCCCCGCCACCGTTCCCGCCCCCCCCCCCGCGCCCCCCCCCGGGGCTCCGTTGCGAGCGTTGCCCCGACAACGGTCGCTCCCTCCCCCCCCCCCCTTCCTCCATATCGCGACATATCGCGATGGCGCCTCCCCCAGAGCCCCCCCTCCGGCCCCCCCCGCCTCGGGGGGGGTCCCAGCCGGTGCCCCCCCGACCCCCGATCCGGCCGCGACCCCCCCAGACCCCCCCGGTACCGGCGGCGGGCGCGGAGCTCGACCGTGGATGAGACGCTTTTTTGGGGGGCGACGGGTACGGGGAAAAGGGGATTTTGGGGGTTTTTTGGGGTTTTTTGGGGGGTTTTGGGGGGGTTGGGGGGGTGGGACCTCCCCCTGGGTCGGAGGGGGGTGATGGGAGGTGGCGGCATTCCCGGGATTTGTCCCTATGGATTGGGGGGGGGGAATTAAAGGTCAGCGAGTTCCACCCCCGGGGGTCTCTCCAGGGGGGGTTCCTACTCGTGGAATTCCCAAATTTCCCTCCTCTGGGATTGGGAAGGTGGGAATTCCCCCCTCAGGACACACCCAGGAAATCCCGGCATTCCCGGGATTTGTCCCTATGGAATGGGGGGGGGAGTTAAAGGTCAGCGAGTCCCACCCCCGGGGGTCTCTCCAGGGGGGGTTCCTACTCATGGAATTCCCAAATTTCCCTCCTCTGGGATTGGGAAGGTGGGAATTTCCCCCCCCAGGACACAGGGGGAGGGTTAATCCCAGGAAATCCCGGTATTCCCGGGATTCGTCCCTATGGAATGGGGGGGGGGGAGTTAAAGGTCAGCGAGTTCCACCCCCCGGGGGTCTCTCCAGGGGGGGTTCCTACTCGTGGAATTCCCAAATTTCCCTCCTCTGGGATTGGGAAGGTGGGAATTCTCCCCCCCCCAGGACACAGGGGGAGGGTTAATCCCAGGAGATTTGTCCTGGGATTATTCCTGGGATTTGTCCCTATGGATTGGGGGGGGGAATTAAAGGTCATCGAGTTCCACCCCCGGGGGTCTCTCCAGGGGGGATTCCCCTCATGGAATTCCCAAATTTCCCTCCTCTGGAATTAGGAGGGTGGGATTTTACCCCCCCCCCCCCCTGGGTCGGAGGGGGGTGATGGGAGGTGGCGGCATTCCCGGGATTTGTCCCTATGGATTGGGGGGGGGAGTTAAAGGTCAGCGAGTTCCACCCCCGGGGGTCTCTCCGGGGGGGGTTCCTACTCATGGAATTCCCAAATTTCCCTCCTCTGGGATTGGGAAGGTGGGAATTCCCCCCCAAAAAATTGGGAATATTGACCCAAAAAATGGGAATATTGACCCCAAAATTGGGAATATTGACCCTAAAAATTTGGAATATTAACCCAAAAATTGGGAATATTGACCTAAAAATTGGGAATATTGACCCCAAAATTGGGAATATTGGCCCAAAAATTGGGAATATTGGCCCAAAAATTGGGAATATTGACCCCAAAATTGGGAATATTAACCCCACAATTGGGAATATTGACCCAAAAAATTTGGAATATTAACCCCAAAAATTGGGAATATTGACCCCAAAAATTGGGAATATTGACCTAAAAATTGGGAATATTGGCCCAAAAATTGGGAATATTGGCCCCAAAAATTGGGAATATTGACCTAAAAATTGGGAATATTGACCTAAAAATTGGGAATATTGAACCCAAAAATTGAGAATATTGGCCCAAAAATTGGGAATATTGGCCCAAAAATTGGGAATATTGATCCCAAAATTGGGAATATTGGCCCCAAAAATTGGGAATATTGGCCCAAAAATTGGGAATATTGACCCCAAAATTGGGAATATTGACCTAAAAATTGGGAATATTGACCCCAAAAATTGGGAATATTGGCCCAAAAATTGGGAATATTGGCCCAAAAATTGGGAATATTGACCCCAAAATTGGGAATATTGACCCAAAAAATTGGGAATATTAACCCCAAAATTGAGAATATTAACCCCAAAATTGGGAATATTGACCTAAAAATTGGGAATATTGGCCCAAAAATCGGGAATTCCAAGGATTAACTCCTTCCCACTGGATTTTCCAGACCCTCTGGAGCTCAGGGAGTCCTGGGGAGGGTCCAGACCCCCCTTTTCCCCCCTTTTTCCCCATTTTTTGGGCTCCTCAGCCCCCCTTTTCCCGCAGGATTCGGGCCCCAGCAGCCCCCTGGTGATCCTGAGGGATTCCTGGAGCCTTCCCGCTCTTCCCCCCGGCCGGAGCAGACCCAGGACCATCCGGATCATCACCAAGGACCTGGTCAGGGAGTTGATGTGAGTCCAAATCCGGTCTGGGAGGGGGAAAAATCGGGTTGTTTCGCCCCAAAATGTGCTGGGATGGGCTCTGTGCCAACGGGAAAGGGTGAAATATTCCCAAAATATTCCCAAACCGGACCTGGGACATCAAAAATCAGGTTATTTTGTATCCAAATATCCAAATATCCCAATCTCCAAAAATCCCAATACCCCAATATCCCAATATCCAATATCCAAATATCCCAATATTGAAATATTCCAATACCCCAATATCCCAATATCCCAATACCCCAATATCCCAATATCCCAATATCCCAATATCCCAATACCCCAATATCCCAATATCCCAACATCCCAATATCCCAATACCCCAATATCCCAATATCCCAATACCCCAACATCCCAATACCCAATATCCCAATATCCCAATACCCCAACATCCCAATACCCCAATATCCCAATATCCCAATATCCCAATACTCCAATATCCCAATATCCCAATATCCCAACATCCCAATATCCATTATCTCAAACATTCCCAAACCAGACCTGGGACACCAAAAATCAGCTTATTTCACCCCAAAACCTACTGGGATGGGCTCTGTGCCAACGGGAAAGGGGTGAAACATTCCCAAAATATTCCCAAACCAGACCTGGGGCACCAAAAATCAGGGTTTTTTTCCCCCAAAACGTCCTGGGACGGGCTCTGTGCCAACGGGAAAGGGGTGAAACATTCCCGAAATATTCCCAAACCCTTCCCAAGCCCACCCCTGTCCCCGCAGCATTCCCGAGGAGAAGCCCCCGGGCTCGCTGGTCCTGGGCACGAAGGACCTGGAGCTGCTCAAGGAAGAGGCCCGAGGGTCGGGGCGGGAGGAGCTCGGCGGGCACGGGGCGGGCACGGCCCTGAGGGCCAAGCAGGACGCGGCCAGGGTGGGCACCGACCCCCTGCCCGCCCCTCAGGGACCCCCTGGGCCAGGGTGGGCACCGACCCCCTGCCCGCCCCTCAGGGACCCCCCTGGGCCAGGGTGGGCACCGACCCCCCTCCCACCCCTCAGGGACCCCCTGGGCCAGGGTGGGCACCGACCCCCTGCCCGCCCCTCAGGGACCCCCTGGGCCAGGGTGGGCACCGACCCCCCTCCCACCCCTCAGGGACCCCCTGGGCCAGGGTGGGCACCGACCCCCTGCCCGCCCCTCAGGGACCCCCTGGGCCAGGGTGGGCACCGACCCCCTGCCCACCCCTCAGGGACCCCCCTGGGCCAGGGTGGGCACCGACCCCCTGCCCGCCCCTCAGGGACCCCCCTTGGACCCATCCCTGACGGGGTGGGGGGGAAAAGGGGGCACTTTGGGGGTCTCCTCTCTGTCCCGGGCAAAGGGGGCACTTTGGGGGTCTTCTCTCTGTCCCGGGCAAAGGGGGCACTTTGGGGGTCTCCTCTCTGTCCTGGGCAAAGGGGGCACTTTGGGGTCTCCTCTCAGGGGGGCACTTTGGGGGTCTCCTCTCTGTCCTCCTGGGCTGGGGGGGGGGTCGGGGGGCACTTTGGGGGTCTCTGGAATGGGAAGGGCTGGGCGGGATCACTGGGATTGGTGGGGCTGGGGGTGGGAAAGGGATCCCACCGGGGTGGATCCACCAATCCCACCCTGGTTGTTCCCACCAATCCCACCTTGTTGGATCCAGGAATCCCCCCCAGTTTATCCCCAATCCCCCAGTCTATCCCCAATCCCCCCAGGCTGCCCTGATCCAGTTTATCCCCATTCCCCAGTTTATCCCAATCCCCCCAGTCTATCCCCAATCCCCCCAGGCTGCCCTGATCCAGTCTATCCCCAATCCCCCCAGTTTATCCCCAATCCCCAGTTTATCCCAATCCCCCCAGGCTGCCCTGATCCAGTTTATCCCCATTCCCCAGTTTATCCCAATCCCCCCAGGCTATCCCCAATCCCCCCAGTTTATCCCCAATCCCCCCAGGCTGCCCTGATCCAGTTTATCCCCATTCCCCAGTCTATCCCCAATCCCAATCCCCCCAGGCTGCCCCGATCCAGTTTATCCCCAATCCCCCAGTTTATCCCCAATCCCCAATCCATCCCCATTCCCCAGGCTGCCCCGATCCAGTCTATCCCCAATCCCCCCAGTCTATCCCCATTCCCAGTCTATCCCAATCCCCCCAGGCTGCCCTGATCCAGTTTATCCCCATTCCCAGTTTATCCCCAATCCCAATCCCCCCAGGCTGCCCTGCTCCAGTCTATCCCCATTCCCAGTCTATCCCAATCCCCCCAGGCTGCCCCGATCCAGTCTATCCCAATCCCCCCAGTCTATCCCCATTCCCAGTTTATCCCCAATCCCCCCAGTTTATCCCAATCCCCCCAGTCTATCCCCATTCCCAGTCTATCCCCAATCCCCCCAGTTTATCCCCAATCCCCAATCCATCCCCAATCCCCCCAGTTTACCCCAATCCCCCCAGTTTACCCCAATCCCCCCAGGCCGCCCTGCTCCGGGCCCGGAGCGCGGAGCGGCGCAAGGCGGAGCTGCAGGAGCGGCGGGAGCAGCGGCCGGAGCTGGAGGAGGAGCGGCGGGAGCGGGAGCGGGAGCTGCTGGAGCGGGCGGGGAGGATGAGGATGGAGCAGGAGGAGGAGATGAGGGAGCTCAACTCGGTAGGGCCGGAGCTGCCGCTGCCCATGGGAAAGCTGGAGCCTTCCCTTCCCTTCCCTTCCCTTCCCTTCCCTTCCCTTCCCTTCCCTTCCCTTCCCTTCCCTTCCCTTCCCTTCCCTTCCCTTCCCTTCCCTTCCCTTCCCTTCCCTTCCCTTCCCTTCCCTTCCCTTCCCTTCCCTTCCCTTCCCAAACCTTCCCTTCCCTTCCCTTCCCTTCCCTTCCCAAACCTTCCCTTCCCTTCCCTTCCCTTCCCTTCCCAAACCTTCCCTTCCCTTCCCTTCCCTTCCCTTCCCTTCCCTTCCCTTCCCTTCCCAAACCTTCCCTTCCCTTCCCTTCCCTTCCCTTCCCTTCCCTTCCCTCCCCTCCCAACCCTTCCCAACCCTTCCCAACCTGTTCCCTGTGTCCCCCCAGATCCTCCTCAACGCCCGGTGCCACCTGATCCGGGACCGGCAGGTCCTGGAGAAGCGGCTCATCCGCCGGGAACTGGCCGAGGAGGAGAAACGCCTGGAAAAGCTCCTGGAGACGGAGCGGGAAAGGGGGCTCTGGATCCAGGAGGAGCTGGAGCGCCGCAGGAAGGAGCAGCTCCTCAGGTGGGCAGGGGGTTCCTCGGGGAAGCATCCCGACTTTCTCATCCTCTCCACCTCCATCCGTGCCCTCATTCCCGCTCCCGGGAGCGGGATGGATCCTGAGGGAACGTTCTGGAATTCCCAGGAGGAAGCAGGAGGTGCTGGAGCAGCTGGAGCAGAGGGATGGGGCTGGGATGGGACTGGGATGGATCCAAAGGGAATGTTCCCACTCTGGAATTCCAGGACGAAGCAGGAGGTGCTGGAGCAGCTGGAGCAGAGGGATGGGGCTGGGGTGGATCCCAAGGAAATATTCCCAAATTCCAGGACGAAGCAGGAGGTGCTGGAGCAGCTGGAGCAGAGGGATGGGGCTGGGGTGGATCCCAAGGGATTGTTCCCATTCCCAAATTCCAGGACGAAGCAGGAGGTGCTGGAGCAGCTGGAGCAGAGGGCAGCCCAGCGGGTTCTCCAGGAGGAGCAGAAGTACCAGGAGGTTCTGGCCCGGCTCCGGCGCCTGGAGCAGATGAGGAGGGAGGATCGGGAGGTGGGGAGCAGGGAATGGGAGAGGGAGGCTGGAAAAGCGGGCTGGAAAGGGCTGGATGAGCCTTTGTTGTTTCCCACCCTTCCCTTGGTGTTTTCCATCCCATTTCCCATCCTTCCTTTGTTTTTTTCCATCCTTCCCTCATTGTTTTCCATCCTTCCCTTGTCATTTCCCATCCTTCCCTTATTGTTCCCCATCTTTCCCTTCATGTTTTCCATCCCATTTCCATCCTTTCCTTGTCATTTTCCACCATTTCCTTGTTGTTTTCCACCTTTCCCTTGTTTTCCATCCCATTTCCATCCTTCCCTGGTTGTTTCCCATCCTTCCCTTCTTGTTTTCCACCTTTCCCTTCATGTTTTCCATCCCATTTCCCATCTTTCCCTTGTCATTTCCCATCCTTCCCTTGGTGTTTTCCATCCTTCCCTTGTTTTCCATACTTCCCTCATTGTTTCCCACCCTTTCCTTGGTATTTTCCATCCCATTTCCCATCCCATTTTCCATCCCATTTCCCATCCCATTTTCCATCCCATCCTTCCCAGGTTATTTCCCATCCCATTTCCCATCCCATTTTCCATCCCACCCTTCCCTGATTATTTCCCACCCTTCCCTGGTTGTTCCCACTCTTCCCTGGGTGTTTCCCATCCCATTTTCCATCCCATCCCTCCCTCATTGTTTCCCATCCTTCCCTGATTATTTCCCGCCCTTCCCTGGTTGTTTCCCATCCCATTTCCCATCCCATTTCCCATCCCATTTTCCATCCCATCCTTCCCTGGTTGTTTCCCGTCCCATTTTCCATCTTTCCCTTGTTTTCCACCCTTTCCTTGTCATTTTCCATCTTTCCCTTGGTGTTTCCCATCCCATTTCCCATCCCATTTTCCATCCCATCCTTCCCTGGTTGTTTCCCATCCTTCCCAGGTTATTTCCCATCCCATTTCCCATCCCATTTCCCATCCTATCCTTCCCTGGTTGTTTCCCACCCTTCCTTGGTTGTTTCCCATCCTTCCCTGGGGGTTTCCCATCCCATTTCCCATCCCATTTCCCATCCCATCTTCCATCCCACCCTTCCCTGGTTGTTTCCCACCCTTCTCTGGGGGTTTCCCATCCCATTTTCCATCCTACCCTTCCCTGATTGTTTCCATCCTTCCCTGATTGTTTCCATCCTTCCCTGATTGTTTCCATCCTTCCCTGGTTGTTTCCCATCCCATTTCCCATCCCATTTCCCATCCCATTTCCCATCCCATTTTCCATCCCATCCTTCCCTGGGGGTTTCCCATCCCATTTCCCATCCCATTTCCCATCCCATTTCCCATCCCATTTCCCATCCCATTTTCCATCCCATCCTTCCCTGGGGGTTTCCCATCCCATTTCCCATCCCATTTCCCATCCCATTTCCCATCCCATTTCCCATCCCACCCTTCCCTGGTGTTCCCCCCCGTTTCCAGGCCTGGCAGCGGCAGCAGGAGCGCAAACGGGAGGTTTTCCGGGCGATGAAACGGGCGGAGGAGGAGAACGAGCGGGTGAAGGGCAAGGAGCGGGAGAGGGAGAGGCTGGAGGAGCAGAAGGTGCTGGAATTCCAGAGGGACAAGATGGTGAGGGACTGGGACGGGACTGGGGTGGCACTGGGATGGCACTGGGATGGGACTGGGGCACTGGGATGGAATTGGGGCACTGGGATGGGATTGGGGCACTGGGATGGGACTGGGATAGGACTGGATGGGATTGGGGGCACTGGGATGGGACTGGGATGGGACTGGGATGGGACTGGGAAGGTGCTGGAATTCCAGAGGGACAAGATGGTGAGGGACTGGGACGGGACTGGGATGGCACTGGGATGGCACTGGGATGGGACTGGGGCACTGGGATGGAATTGGGGCACTGGGATGGGATTGGGGCACTGGGATGGGACTGGGATGGGACTGGGATGGGACTGGGATGGGATTGGGATGGGATTGGGGCACTGGGATGGGACTGGGATGGGACTGGGATAGGACTGGGATGGGACTGGGATGGGACTGGGATGGGACTGGGGGCACTGGGATGGGTCTGGGATGGGTCTGGGATGGGTCTGGGATGGGATTGGGATGGGACTGGGATGGGACTGGGGCACTGGGCTGGCACTGGGCTGGCACTGGGCTGGCACTGGGGACACGGGGCTGGCACTGGGCTGGTACTGGGGGCACTGTGCTGGCACTGGGGGCACTGGGGGCACTGAGGGCACTGGGATGGCTCTGGGCTGGCACTGGGGGCACTGGGGGCACTGGGATGGCTCTGGGCTGGCACTGGGGGCACTGGGGGCACTGGGGGCACTGGGCTGGCACTGTGCTGGCACTGGGGGCACTGGGATGGCTCTGTGCTGGCACTGGGGGCACTGGGGGCACTGTGCTGGCACTGGGGGCACTGGGCTCTGTCCCCCAGGAGCGCGAGGCCGCGGCCGAGGCGGAGCGGGAGCGGCTCCGGCGGGAGAAGGAGCTGGAGCTGGTCCGGGACAGGGCGGAACAACGGCGGGAGCAGGACTGGAGGGAGGAGAGGGTGGGTGAGCCTGGCCCAGCCCAGGGCCAGCCCAGTGCCATCCAGTGCCCCCAATCCCATCCCAGTCCCAGCCCAATGCCCCCAGTGCCCCCAGTGCCCCCAATCCCATCCCATTCCCAGCCCAATGCCATCCCAGTGCCATCCCAGTGCCCCCAGTCCCATCCCAATCCCTCTCCAGTGTCCCAGTCGCATCCCAGTCCCATTCCAGTCTCTCCCCAGTGCCCCCAGTCCCATCCCAGTCCCATCCCAGTCCCATCCCAGTCCCATCCCTGTCCTCATCCTAGTCTCTCCCCAGTGCCCCCAGTGCCCCCAGTCCCATCCCAATCCCTCTCCAGTGCCCCCAGTCCCATCCAGTCCCATCCCAGTCCCTCCCCAGTGCCCCAGTCTCATCCCAGTCCCTCCCCAGTGCCCCAATCCCAGCCTAGTCCCACCCCGATCCCATCCCAGTCCCATCCAGTCCCATCCCAGTCCCTCCCAGTGTCTCAGTCCCCTCCCAGTCCCCTCCCAGTCCCATCCCAGTCCCATCCCAGTGCCCTCAGTCCCCTCCCAGTCTCCTCCCAGTCCCATCCCCAGTCCCTCCCCACTGTCCCAGTCCTCTCCCAGTCCCACCCCAGTCCCATCCCAGTCCATCTCCAGTCCCCTCCCAGTCCCTCCCAGTCCCCTCCCAGTCCCATCCCAGTCCCCTCCCAGTCCCTCCCAGTCCCCCAGTCCCCTCCCAGTCCTTCCCAGTCCCCTCCCAGTCCCCCAGTCCCATCCTAGTCCCATCCCAGTCCCTCCCAGTCCCCTCCCAGTCCCCCAGTCCCCTCCCAGTCCCTCCCAGTCCCCTCCCAGTCCCCCCCCAGTCCCTCCCAGTCCCATCCCAGTCCCCCCCCCGGCTCGGGCAGGAGGCCCTGCGGACCAAGCGGAGCCAGGAGGCGGCGGAGCGGGACTGGCGCCGGCGGGAGCTGGAGCGGGCGCGGCGGAACGCGGAGCTGGTGCAGCGGCTGCAGCGGGACCGGCGGGACCAGGTGGCCCACAAGAGACACGCCCTGGCCATGCAGGTGGAGCGGGACCGCCAGGAGTTCCTCGCGGCGCTGCGGTGAGCCCGGGGGGAAGCCCGGGGACAGCCGGGGGCTCGGGGGGGTGTGGAGACACCCCTAGAACCCCACAGGCACCTCTAGAACCCTACAGATACCCCTAGAACCCCACAGGTACCCCTAGAACCCCACAGGCACCCCTAGAACCCCATAGATACCCCTAGAACCCCAGAGACATCCCTAGAACCCCACAGGTACCCCTAGAACCACACAGGCACCCCTAGAACCACACAGGCACCCGTGGGACCCCAGGGACACCCCTAGAACCCCACAGGCACCCCTAGAACCCCATAGATACCCCTAGAACCCCACAGGCACCCCTAGAACCCCACAGACACCCGTGGGATCTCAGAGACATCCCTAGAACCCCACAGGCACCCCTAGAACCCCAGAGACACCCGTGGAACCTCAGAGACACCCCTAGAATCCCAGAGACACCCCTAGAACACCACAGACACCCCTAGAACCCCACAGGCACCCGTGGGACCTCAGAGACAACTCAGGAACCTCATGGACACCCCTGGGACCTCAGAGACACCCCTAGAACCCCATAGACACCTCTAGGGCCTCAGAGACAGCTCTAGGGTGCCATAGACACCTCTAGAACCCCACAGTCGCCCCCGGGGCCTCATGCACACCTCTAGAACCCCATAGACACCTCTAGAACCCTGTAGACACCCCTGGGACCTCACAGACCCCTCTAGAGCCCCGAAGACACCCCTGGGACCTTGTAGACACCTCTAGAACCCATAGACACCTCTAGATCCCATAGACACACCTAGAACCCCACACACCCCCTTGGGACATTGCAGAACCCCTCTAGAACCCCATAGACCCATCTAGAACGCCATAGGCACCCCTAGAACCCCACAGACATCCCTAGAACGCCGTAGACACCCCTAGAACCCCATAGACACCCCTAGAACCCCATAGACACCCCTAGAACCCCGTAGACCCCTCTAGAACCCCCCAGACCCCCCCGGACACCCCCGTTGTCCCCCGTCAGGGTGCAGCAGGAGCAGCAGGAGCGGGAGGAGCGGGAGCGGGCGCGGCGGGCGGGGCTGGCGCGGGCCCACGCCGAGGAGCTGCGGCGGGAGATGGGGGAGCGGCGGCGGCGGCGGGAGCAGGAGCGGGCGGCCGAGCTGGAGGAGGGCCGGCGGCAGGAGGGGGAGGCCCGGCAGCGGCGCCAGAACATCGCCCAGCTGGGGAGGGTCAAACTGCAGGAGCTCAGGTGGGGCCTTCCCCATCCTTCCCTTCCCTCTGGATCCTTCCCTTCCCTCCAGATCCTTCCCTTCCCTCCGGATTCTTCCCTTCGCTCTGGATCCTTCCCTTCCCTCCACATCCTTCCCTTCCCTCTGGATCCTTCCCAAACCTTCCCTTTGGATCCTTCCCTTCCCTCAGATCCTTCCCTTCCGTCTGGATCCTTCCCTTCCCTTTGGATCCTTCCCTTCCCTCTGGATCCTTCCCAAACCTTCCCTTTGGATCCTTCCCTTCCCTCTGGATCCTTCCCTTCCCTCCAGATCCTTCCCTTCCCTCCAGATCCTTCCCTTCCCTCTGGATCCTTCCCTTCCCTCCAGATCCTTCCCTTCCCTCCAGATCCTTCCCTTCCCTCCAGATCCTTCCCTTCCCTCTGGATCCTTCCCTTCCCTTTGGATCCTTCCCTTCCCTCCACATCCTTCCCTTCCCTCTGGATCCTTCCCAAACCTTCCCTTTGGATCCTTCCCTTCCCTCAGATCCTTCCCTTCCCTTTGGATCCTTCCCTTCCCTCTGGATCCTTCCCTTCCCTTTGGATCCTTCCCTTCCCTCTGGATCCTTCCCAAACCTTCCCTTTGGATCCTTCCCTTCCCTCTGGATCCTTCCCTTCCCTCCAGATCCTTCCCTTCCCTCTGGATCCTTCCCTTCCCTTTGGATCCTTCCCTTCCCTCTGGATTCTTCCCTTCCCTCTGGATCCTTCCCTTCCCTCCAGATCCTTCCCTTCCCTCTGGATCCTTCCCTTCCCTTTGGATCCTTCCCTTCCCTCCAGATCCTTCCCTTCCCTCTGGATCCTTCCCTTCCCTCCAGATCCTTCCCTTCCCTCCAGATCCTTCCCTTCATTCCAGATCCTTCCCTTCCCTCCAGACCCTTCCCAAACCTTCCCTCCAGATCCTTCCCTTCCCTTTGGATCCTTCCCTTCCCTCTGGATCCTTCCCATCCCTCCGGATCCTTCCCAAACCTTCCCTCTGGATCCTTCCCTTCATTCCAGATCCTTCCCTTCCCTCCAGATCCTTCCCTTCCCTCCAGATCCTTCCCTTCCCTCCAGATCCTTCCCTTCATTCCAGATCCTTCCCTTCCCTCCTCAGGGCCACCGGGATGCCCGACAAATACTGTGCCCAGGTGGAGAGGAGGGCAGGCCACCACCTCCGAGCTGCCACCGCCTAGGGAGGGACCAGCTCCGCCTTTCCATGGATTTCCACGGATTTCCATGGATTTGGGGGGTCCAGAACCGGCTTTCTCTGCATTTGGGGGGGGTTCCAGAGCCGGATTTCTGCGGGTTTGGGGTTCTGGGTTGGTTTGTGGGGTTGTACAAGAGATGTTTGTGGGGTACACGGCGTGTTCTCCGTCCTTCCACGTGGGGTTTTCCATCCCGTGTTCCAGCCTTCCCTCGGTGTTTTCCAGCCTTCCCTTGGTGTTTTCCATCCTTCCCTTGTTGTTTTCCATCCTTCCCTTGTTGTTTTCCATCCTTCCCTTGGTGTTTTCCACCTTTCCCTTTTTGTTTTCCATCCTTCCCTTGGTGTTTTCCATCCTTCCCTTTTTGTTTTCCATCTTTCCCTCGGTGTTTTCCATCCTTCCCTTTTTGTTTTCCAGCCTTCCCTTGGTGTTTTCCATCCTTCCCTTGGTGTTTTCCATCCTTCCCTTGGTGTTTTCCATCCTTCCCTTGGTGTTTTCCAGCCTTCCCTTGTTTTCCATCCTTCCCTTGGTGTTTTCCACCTTTACCTTGATGTTTTCCATCCTTCCCTCGGTGTTTTCCATCTTTCCCTCGGTGTTTTCCACCTTTCCCTTGTTGTTTTCCGTCTTTCCCTCGGTGTTTTCCATCCCATTTTCCGTTCTTCTCTCAGTGTTTTCCATCCTTCCTTTGTTGTTTTCCGTCCTCCCACTGGTCCCAGCACCTCCCAGTGATCCCAGCACCTCCCCACTGGTCCCAGCACCTCCAAGTGGATGTGGGACAACTCCCCAGTGATCCCAGCACATCCCAGTGATCCCACCATATCCCAGTGATCCCAGCACCTCCCACTGGACCCAGCACCTCCCAGTGGTGGTGGGACAATTCCCCAGTGATCCCAGCACCTCCCAGTGATCCCAGCACCTCCCCACTGGTCCCAGCTCCTCCCAGTGTTCCCACCATCTCCCAGTGGTGGTGGGACAATTCCCCAGTGATCCCAGCAGTTTCCAGTGATCCCAGCACCTCCAAATGGTGGTGGGACAATTCCCCAGTGATCCCAGCACATCCCAGTGATCCCAGCATCTCCCACTGGTCCCACCATATCCCAGTGATCCCAGTAACTCCCAGTGGTGGTGGGACAATTCCCCAGTGATCCCAGTACCTCCAAATGGTGGTGGGACAATTCCCCAGTGATCCCAGCACCTCCCAGTGATCCCAACACCTCCCACTGGTCCCAGCACCTCACAATGGTGGTGGGACAATTCCCCAGTAATCCCAGCACGTTCCAGTGATCCCAGCATCTCCCACTGGTCCCACCATATCCCAGTGATCCCAGTACCTCCCAGTGGTGGTGAGACAATTCCCCAGTGATCCCAGCACTTCCCAGTGATCCCAGCACTTCCAAATGGTGGTGGGACAATTCCCAGTGATCCCAGCACCTCCCAGTGATCCCAACACCTCCCCACTGGTCCCAGCACCTCCCAGTGATCCCAGCACCTCCCCACTGGTCCCACCATATTCCAGTGATCCCAGCACTTCCAAATGGTGGTGGGACAATTCCCCAGTGATCCCAGCACTTCCCAGTGATCCCAGCTCCTCCCACTGGTCCCAGCACATCCCAGTGATCCCAGTACCTCCCAGTGGTGGTGGGACAACTCCCCAGTGATCCCAGCACTTCCCAGTGATCCCAGCACTTCCCAGTGATCCCAGTATCTCCCACTGGTCCCACCCCTCGGTTTCCCCCCCCCTCCAGGACCAACTTCTACAGTGGCCCAAGCTGTGCCACTCCCCCCCCTCCCAGCCCCGTGGGGCACCCCTGGAACCCCGTGGACACCCCTGGAACCTCAGAGACAGCTCTAGGATCCTGTAGACAGCTCTAGAACCCCATAGACACCCCTGAAAGCTCATGGACACCCCTGGAACCCCATAGACACCCCTAGAACCCCATAGACACCCCTAGAACCCCATAGACCCCCCCTAGAACTTCACAGACATCCCTGGAAGCTCATGGACCCCCCTAGAACCCTGTAGACACCTCTAGGACCTCATGGACAGTCCTGGAAGGTCAAGGACACCCCTGGAACCTCAGAGACACCTCTAAAACCCTGTAGACACCCCTAGAACCTCACGGACACCCCCAGAACCCCATAGACACCCCTAGAACTTCACAGACACCCCTGGAAGCTCATGGACACCCCTAGAACCCTGTAGACACCTCTAGGAACTCATGGGCACACCTAGAACCCCATAGATACCCCTAGAACTTCATGGGCACCCCTGGAAGCTCATGGACACCCCTGTAGACACCCCTAGAACCCCGTAGACACCCCTAGAACCCCATAGGCACCCCTAGAACTTCATGGACACCCCTGGAACCTCAGAGACACCCCTAGAACCCCATAGACACCCCTAGAACTTCATGGACACCCCTGGAAGCTCATGGACACCCCTGGGACCCTGTAGACACCCCTAGAACCCCGTAGACACCTCTAGAACCTCACGGACACCCCTGGAAGCTCATGGACACCCCTAGAACCCTGTAGACACCTCTAGGAACTCATGGGCACACCTAGAACCCCACAGACACCCCTAGAACTTCACGGACACCCCTGGAAGCTCATGGACACCCCTGTAGACACCCCTAGAACCCCGCAGACACCTCTAGAACCTCACGGACACCCCTGGAAGCTCAAGGAAAACCCAGCAAACCCCGTCTGCTCCAGAAACGTCTCTTATTGGAAAAGCCGGCGCGGAGGCGGAAGCGGCAACTCCGTGGGGAGCCGGAGCCGGAGTTGGAGCCGGAGCCGGTTCCTCCCGGGCCGGGCCTACGAGGGCTCTGCTCCGGGGGATTCCACCCCGGCACAGCTGCCGGCCCTCCTCTCCACCTGGGCACAGTACTTCTCGGGCAGCCCCGTGGCCCTGGGGAGGGAAGGGAAGGATCCGGAGGGAAGGGAAGGTTTGGGAAGGTTTGGGAAGGTTTGGGAAGGGAAGGTTTGGGAAGGTTTGGGAAGGTTTGGGAAGGTTTGGGAAGGGAAGGGAAGGTTTGGGAAGGTTTGGGAAGGTTTGGGAAGGGAAGGGAAGGGAAGGGAAGGGAAGGGAAGGGAAGGGAAGGGAAGGGAAGGGAAGGAAGGGAAGGGAAGGGAAGGGAAGGGAAGGATCTGGAGGGAAGGATCTGGGGGGAAGAGAAGGATCCAGAGGGAAGGGAAGGATGGGGAAGGCCCCACCTGAGCTCCTGCAGTTTGACCCTCCCCAGCTGGGCGATGTTCTGGCGCCGCTGCCGGGCCTCCCCCTCCTGCCGCCGGCCCTCCTCCAGCTCGGCCGCCCGCTCCTGCTCCCGCCGCCGCCGCCGCTCCCCCATCTCCCGCCGCAGCTCCTCGGCGTGGGCCCGCGCCAGCCCCGCCCGCCGCGCCCCGCTCCCGCTCCTCCCGCTCCTGCTGCTCCTGCTGCACCCTGACGGGGGACAACGGGGGTGTCCGGGGGGGTCTGGGGGGTTCTAGAGGGGTCTAAGGGTTCTATGGGTGTCTATGGGGTTCTAGGGGTGTCTATGGGGTTCTAGAGGGGTCTATGGGGTTCTAGAGGTGTCTACGGGGTTCTAGGGGGGTCTATGAGGTCCCAGATTTGTCCACGAGGTTCTAGGGGTGTCTATGGGGTTCTAGAGGGGTCCATGAGGTTCTAGGGGTATCTATGGGGTTCTAGATGCATCTATGAGGTTCTAGAGGTGTCTATAAAGTTCTAGCTGTGTCTATGGGATCTAGAGGGGTCTATCAGGTTCTAGGGGTGTCTGTGGTGTTCTAGGGGTGTCTATGGGGTTCCAGAGGTGTCTATGGGGTTCTAGAGGTGTCTATGGCATCCTAGAGCTGTCTCTGAGGTCCCAGGGGTGTCCATGAGGTTTCAGAGTTGTCTCTGAGGTCCCACGGGTGTCTATGGGGTTCTAGAGGTGTCTATGGGGTTCTAGAGGTGTCTATGGCATCCTAGAGCTGTCTCTGAGGTCCCAGGGGTGTCTATGGGGTTCTAGGGGTGTCTATGGGGTTCTAGAGGTATTTATGGCATCCTAGAGCTGTCTCTGAGGTCCCAGGGGTGTCTATGGGGTTCTAGGGGTGTCTATGGGGTTCTAGAGGTATTTATGGCATCCTAGAGCTGTCTCTGAGGTCCCAGGGGTGTCTATGGGGTTCTAGAGGTGTCTATGGGGTTCTAGGGGTGTCTACAAGGTCCTGGGGTGTCTATGAAGTTCTAGGGGTGTCTATGAGGTTCTAAGGGTGTCTCTGGGGTTCTAGGGGTGTCTATGGGGTTCTAGAGGTGTCTGTGGGGTTCTAGAGGTGTCTATGGCATCCTAGAGCTGTCTCTGAGGTCCCAGGGGTGTCCATGAGGTTTCAGAGTTGTCTCTGAGGTCCCACGGGTGTCTATGGGGTTCTAGAGGTGTCTATGGGGTTCTAGAGGTGTCTATGGCATCCTAGAGCTGTCTCTGAGGTCCCAGGGGTGTCTATGGGGTTCTAGAGGTGTCTACACCCCCCAGAGCCACCCGTTGTCACTGGGAGTCCCCCCCCCGGCCCCGCGGGGCTCACCGGAGCAGCCTCTGGAATTCCTGGCGTTCCTGCTCCAGCTGCACGGCCAGTCTGTGTTCCTGGTGGGCCACCTGGTCCCGCCGGTCCCCGCCGGAGCTGCTGCTCCGCCTCCGCCTTCTTCCGGGCCTTCTCCAGCTCCTTCCGCCGCCATTCCCGGTCCGCGGCCTCCTGGTTCCTCCTGGCCCTCAGGGCGTCCTGACCGAGCCGGGGGGGGACAGAGGAGGGTCCAAGGGGGGCTTCAAACCCAGGCCAGGGAGGGTCCAAGGGGGGCTTCAAACCCAAGCCATGGAGGGTCCAAGGGGGGCTTCAAACCCAAGCCATGGAGGGTCCAAGGGGATCTTCCCACCCAGGCCATGGAGGGTCCAAGGGGGGCTTCAAACCCAGGCCAGAGGACAGTGGAGGCTCCCAGGGGGGACAGGGATGGGGACAGGGATTGGGGACAGGGATTGGGGACAGGGATGGGGACAGGGATTGGGGACAGGGATTGGGGACAGGGATGGGGGACGGGGATGGGGACTGGGATTGGGGACAGGGATTGGGGACAGGGATGGGGGGACAGGGATGGGGGACGGGGATGGGGACAGGGATTGGGGACAGGGATGGGGGGACAGGGATGGGGACAGGGATTGGGGACAGGGATGGGGATGGGGGACAGGGATGGGGACAGGGATTGGGGACAGGGATTGGGGACAGGGATTGGGGACAGGGCCAGGCCCACCCACCCTCTCGGCCTGCCAGTCCTGGTCCCGCTGTTGGGTGGCCCTGAGCCGGGCCAGCTCCAGCTCCTTCTCCTGCCGGATCCGCTCCTTCTCCGCCTCGGCCGCGGCCCTCGCGCTCCTGGGGGGACGGAGGAACAGGGCATCCCAGTGCCCCCAGTGCCCCCAGTGCCATCCCAGTGCCAGCCCAGTGTCCCCAGTGCCAGCCCAGTGCCAGCCCAGTGGCTCCAGTCCCATCCAGTCCCATCCAGTCCCCATCCCAGTCCCTCCCAGTCCCACCCAGTCCCTTCCCAGTCCCATCCCAGTCCCTCCCAGTCCCACCCAGTCCCTCCCAGTCCCATCCCAGTCCCTCCCAGTCCCACCCAGTCCCTCCCAGTCCCTCCCAGTCCCATCCCAGTCCCTCCCAGTCCCACCCAGTCCCTCTCCAGTCCCATCCCAGCCCTTCCCCAGTGCCCTAATCCCATCCCAGTCCCATCCAGTCCCTCCCAGTCCCACCCAGTCCCTCCCAGTCCCTCCCAGTCCCATCCCAGTCCCTCCCAGTCCCACCCAGTCCCTCCCAGTCCCATCCCAGCCCTTCCCCAGTGCCCTAATCCCATCCCAGTCCCACCCAGTCCCTCCCAGTCCCATCCAGTCCCCTCCCAGTCCCTCCCAGTCCCATCCAGTCCCTCCCAGTCCCATCCCAGTCCCATCCAGTCCCTCCCAGTCCCATCCAGTCCCATCCAGTCCCACCCAGTCCCACCCAGTCCCATCCAGTCCCATCCCAGTCCCTCCCAGTCTCACCCAGTCCATCCCAGTCCCATCCAGTCCCATCCCAATCCCATCCAGTCCCATCCCAGTCCCATCCCAGTCCCTCCCCAGTGCCCCCAATCCCATCCAGTCCCATCCAGTCCCTCTCAGTCCCTCCCAGTCCCTCCCAGTCCCATCCAGTCCCATCCAGTCCCATCCAGCCCCATCCCAGTCCCTCCCAGTCCCACCCAGTCTCGCTCCCAGTCCATCCCAGTCCCTCCCAGTCCCTCCCAGTCCCTCCTGGGGGTGAGCCCCTCTCACCATCCTCTCCCTCTGGTACTGCAGCACCTTCTCGTCCTGCAGCCTCTCCTCCCTCCCGCCGCTGCTCCTTCATCCTCGCGCCTTCGTCGTTGGCCCGTTTGATCTCGGCGTTGATCCGCCTCTGCCGCGCCTGCTGCCGCTCCCACGCCTGCAACCGCCACCGAGGGGGGGGGGATGATCCTTCCTCCTCCTCCTCCTCCTCATTCTCATCCTCATCCTCCTCATCCTCTTCCTCCTCCTCCTCCTCCTCCTCCTCCTCCTTCTCATCCTCCTCATCATCATCCTACTCCTCCTCATTCTCATCCTCCTCCTCATCATCCTTCTCCTTTTCCTCCTCCTCCTTCCTCCTCCTCCTCCTCCTCATTCTCATCCTCATCCTCCTCATCCTCTTCCTCCTCCTCCTCCTCCTCCTTCTCATCCTCCTCATCATCATCCTCCTCCTCATCATCATCCTCCTCATCCTCTTCCTCCTCCTCCTCATCCTTCTCCTTTTCCTCCTCCTCCTCCTCCTCCTCCTCCTCCTCCTCCTCCTTCTCCTCCTTCCTCCTCCTCATCCTCCTCATTCACATCCTCCTCCTCCTCTTCCTCCTCCTTCTCCTCCTCCTCCTCTTCCTCCTCATTCTCATCCTCCTCCTTCCTCCTCCTCCTCCTCCTCCTCCTCCTCCTCCTTCCTCCTCCTCCTCTCTCCTCCTCATCTTCCATTCTTTTTCCTTGTCCTTCTCGTCTTCCTCCTTCTCCTCCTCCTCCTCCTCCTCCTCCTCATCATCATCATCCTCCTCATCATCATCATCCTTTTCTCATC
>NW_026138610.1:0-5000 GCF_025592945.1 Manacus candei
TTTCAGTCAGAGTTTGCGGATTTGGGGCCAGAATTAATGGGATTTGGGGCAGAATTAATGGGAATTAAGGAATTTGGGCTGGAATTTGGGCTGGAATTGGCTGGAAATTAAAGGAATTTCGCTGGGAATTAAGGAATTCGAGGCAGACTTAATGGGATTTGGGGCAGAATTAACGGGAATTAAGGAATTTGGGCTGGAATCCTGGGATTTGGGTTGGAAATAATAATAATAATGATGATGATGATGATGATGATGATAATAATAATAATAATAACCACGGGGTTTAATAATAATAATAATGATAACCACGGGAGTTAGAAATAATAATAATAATAATAATAATAACAATAACAATAACCATGGGGGTTAAAATTATTATTATTATTAGTAATAATAATAATAATTTTAAAATAAATTTAATAAAAGTAAAAACTTGATAATTAATAATAATTAATAATTGATAATTTACTAAAATTAAAATAAAAATATTATAATAATAATAAATTAATAACTTTAAAAATAAATTTAATAAAAATAATTTTAAAAAATAAAATAAAAATAATAATAATTCAATACTAAATAAATAAATAAATACTAAATAAATACGAAATAAATACTAAATAATTACTAAATAAATACTAAATAAATACTAAATAAATACTAGTAAATACTGAATAAATACTGAATAAATACTGAATAAATACTAAATAAATACTAGTAAATACTAAATAAATAATAAATAGATACTAAATAAATACTAAATAATTTCTAATAAATACTAAATAAATACTAAATAAATACTAATAAATAATAAATAATTACTAATAAATACTAAATAATTACTAAATAATTACTAATAAATACTAAATAATTACTAAATAATTACTAATAAATACTAAATAAAAACTAAATAAATACTAAATGAATACTAGTAAATACTTAATAAATATTAATAAATACTAAATAAATACTAAATAAATACTAAATAAATACCAGTAAATACTAAATAAATACTAAATAATTACTAAATAAATACTAGTAAATACTAAATAAATACTAAATAAATACCAAATAATTACTAAATAATTACTAATAAATACTAAATAATTGCTAATAAATACTAAATAGATACTAAATAAATACTAAATAATTTCTAATAAATACTAAATAAATACTAAATAATTACTATTAAATACTAAATAAAACTAAATAAATACTAAATGAATACTAGTAAATACTAAATAAATACTAATAAATACTAAATAAATACTAAATAAATACTAAATAAATACTAAATGAATACTAAATGAATACTAAATGAATACTAGTAAATACTAAATAATTGCTAATAAATACTAAATAATTACTAATAAATACTAAATACATACTAAATAAATACTAAATAATTACTAATAAATGCTAAATAATTACTAATAAATGCTAAATAATTACTAATAAATACTAAATAAATACTAAATAAATACTAAATAAATACTAAATAAATACTAATAAATAACTAAAAAAATTAAAAAATAACTAAATAAATTTATTTCTCTCCCCCCCCCCCCCCCCTTTCAGCCCCTCCCCCCCGGTCCCACCATGCCCCGCCCCTCCTCCCCCGCCGCTCCCCCCTTCCTCCTCCTCCTCCTCCTCCTCCTCGTCCCTGTCCCCGTCCCTCAATTCCGCTCCAAATCCCTGAATTCCACCCCAAATTCCTTCTATTCCCGGCAGAGTTCCATTAATTCTGCCCCAAATCCCTTAACTCTGCCCCAAATCCCCACTAATTCTGGCCCCAAACCCCTCAGTTCCGGCCCCAAATCCACAAATTCTGCCCCAAATCCCACTAATTCTGGCGGAAATAATAATGATAACCAGGGGAGTTAAAAATAATAATAATAATAATAATAATAATAATAATAAATAATAATAATAATAATAATAATAATAATAATAATAAATTATAACCAAGGGGGGTAAAATTATTAATAATTCAATACTAAATAAATAATTACTAAATAAATACTAAATAAATACTAAATAAATACTAAATAAATACTAAATAAATACTAATAAATACCAAATAAATACTAAATGAATACTAGTAAATACTAAATAATTACTAATAAATACTAAATAATTACTAATAAATACTAAATACATATTAAATAAATTCTAAATAATTACTAATAAATGCTAAATAATTACTAATAAATGCTAAATAATTACTAATAAATGCTAAATAATTACTAATAAATGCTAAATAATTTCTAATAAATACTAAATAAATACTAATAAATAACTAAATAATAAATAAATAACTAAATAAATTTATTTCTCTCCCCCTCCCCCCCCCCCCTTTCAGCCCCTCCCCCCGGTCCCACCCATGCCCCGCCCCCTCCTCCCCCGCCGCTCCCCCTTCCTCCTCCTCCTCCTCCTCGTCCCCATCCCCGTCCCGGTCGCTGTCCCGGTGGCTGTCCCCGCGGAGCCCGGCGCGGGTGCAGGTGGAGTTCCCGGAGGTGGCGGGGGCGCTGCTGCGGAGCCTGGACCGGCAGCGGCTGCAGGGGCAGCTCTGCGGACCTCTCCGTCACCGTCCAGGGCCGGGTGTTCCGGGCACACCGGGCCGTGCTGGCCGCATCGTCCCCCCTTCTTCCACGATCAGGTAAGTCATTAGTATTTATTATTGTTATTATTGTAATTATTACTGTTGTTCTGCGCACACCGGGCCGTGCTGGCCGCAACGTCCCCCTTCTTCCACGACCAGGTAACTAATTATTAGGATTTATTATTGTTATTATTGTAATTATTACTGTTATTACTGTTGTTCTGCGCACACCGGGCCGTGCTGGCCGCATCGTCCCCCTTCTTCCACGACCAGGTAACTAATTATTAGTATTTATTATTGTTATTGATTTATTATTATTGTTATTATTATTATTATTATTATTATTATTATTATTATTATAAATCATGGGTTTTATTTATCATTATTATTATTATTATTATACATCATGGTTTTATTATTATTATTATTATTATTATTATTATTATACATCATGGTTTTTTATTTATTATTATTATCATTATTATTATTATACATGCTTTTTATTATTATTATTATTATTATTATTATTATTATTATTATTATTATTATTATTATTATACATCATGGTTTTTATTTATTATTATTATTATTATTATTATTATACATCATGGGTTTTATTTATTATTATTATTATTATTATTATTATTATTATTATTATTATACATCATGGGGTTTATTATTATTATTATTATTATAAATCATGGTTTTTATTTATTATTATTATTATACATCATGGTATTTATTTATTATTATACATAATGTTTATTATTATTATTATTATTATTATTATTATTATTATTATTATTATAATAATAAATCATGTTTATTATTTTTATTCTTATTCTTATTTTTATTCTTATTCTTATTCTTATTCTTATTCTTATTCTTATTCTTATTCTTATTATACATCATGGTTTTTATTTATTATTATTATTATTATTATTATTATTATTATTATTATTATTATTATTATTAATGGTTTTTAATTTTTATTATTATTATTATACATCAATGTTATTATTATTATTATTATTATTATTATTATTATACATCATGGTATTATTATTATTATTATTATTATTATTATTATTATTATTATTATTATTATTATTATTATTATTATTATTATTATTATTATTACTGTTGTTCTGAGCTGGCCGCCAGCTCGCCCTTCTTCCACGATCAGGTAAGGAGAATTAATTACATTTATTATTATTAATAATTTATTATTATTGTTATTATTATTATTATTATTGTTATTGTTATTATTATTACTGTTGTTCTGCGCACACCGGGCCGTGCTGACGGCATCATCACCCTTCTTCCACGATCAGGTAACCAGGAATTCATTAAATTTATTATTATTAATAATTTTATCATTATTATTAATTTATTATTATTATCATCATCATTGTTATAATTATTATTATTAAAAATTTTAAACCCCGTGGTTTTTTATTTATTATTATTATTATTATTATTATTATTATTGTTATTGTTATTGTTATTGTTATTGTTATTTAAAATATTATTAAAATTAATTAACCCCATGGGTTAATTAATTATTATTAATAATAATAATAATTTTAAATATTTAAAATAAATTATTAATAATAATAATTTAAATGATTTTAAATAATTTTTAATAATTTATTTATTATTATTTATTATTATTGTTTATTATTATTTTATATTATTATATTATTATTATTATTATTATTATTATTATTACTATTACTATTATTATTATTATTATTCCACGATCATGGACTCCATCGTGCTGGACCCCGTGTAATACATATTATATATATATAATATATATATATTTTTATGTATTATATATATTATATATATAAAAAATATATATAATATCATATATATATTATTTTATATATATTATATTATTATATAATATATTATATATATTATATTATTTTATATATATATAAAATAAATATAAATATATATATATATAACAAATATCAAATAAAAAGGGTTGATATTTCTTTTTCCCCCCCATTTTAGGTGCTGCTGAAGAACCTGGACTCCATCGTGCTGGACCCCGTGTAATACATCAAATATTAAATAAAAAGGGTTGATATTTGGTTTTTTTCCCCAGGTGCTGCTGAAGAACCTGGACTCCATCGTGCTGGACCCGGTGGAATACATATAATATATATATTTTATATATATATATATATATAATATATATATATAAATAAATAAATAAAATAAATATAAATATATATATATATGTATATATATATAATAAATATCAAATAAAAGGGGTTGATATTTCCTTTTTCCCCCCATTTTAGGTGCTGCTGAAGAACCTGGACTCCATCGTGCTGCCGGACGTGATGGACCCGGTGTGACACAGAAAATATATAAAATATCA
>NW_026138610.1:7500-20645 GCF_025592945.1 Manacus candei
GTGCACCGAGCTGCTCCGGCAGCTCCGGAGCGACGGCGGGAACCCCGGGGACGCCGCCGGGAACGCCGGCGGGGACGACGACCAGTCGCCCAGCAGCACCGAGCCCAAATTCCCGGCGGGGAAAGCGGGGAGCGAGGAAGAGGAGGAGGAGGAGGAGGAGGAAGAGGAGGAGGAGGAGCAGGAGGAGGAGGAAGGGCCGAGGAAGGGCTGGATGCGCGTCAAGAGGGAGTGGCTCCAGCAGGACTTGGTGCTCACCTGCGAGGAGGACGAGGAGCCGCCGGTGCCGGCGCCGGTGGAGGGGGTTTCCCGGGAAAACGAGGGCACCGGGATGGCCGGGATGGCCGGGATGGGCGAGGGGAGCGGCGGGACGGCGGCGGGAGGCGGGAAGAGCGGCGGGAAAAGCGGGATCGCCCGCGGGAAGCGCCGCGGATCCGCCCGGGGGAACGAGGGGGGCGGCACGTGGAGGTGACAGAACCTCCCAGGGAAGCGGCGGGATCGCCCAGGGAAGCATCGGGATTGCCCAGGGAAGTGGTGGAATTGCCCATGGAAGTGGTGGAGTTGCCCAGGGAAGCATCGGAATTGCCCATGGAAGTGGTGAAATTGCCCATGGAAGTGGTGGAGTTGCCCAGGGAAGTGGCGGAATTGCCCAGGGAAACATTGGGATTGCCCATGGAAGTGGTGGAATTGCCCAGGGAAGTGGTGGAATTGCCCATGGAAGCATCGGGATTGCCCAGGGAAACATCGGGATTGCCCATGGAAGTGGTGGAATTGCCCAGGGAAGTGGTGGAATTGCCCAGGGAAGCAGCGGAATTGCCCATGGAAGCATCGGGATTGCCCAGGGAAACAGTGGGATTTCTCATGGAAGCGGTGGAATTTCTCATGGAAGTGGTGGAATTGCCCAGGGAAGCGTCGGGATCGCCCAGGGAAGCGGCGCCAGGAAGTCCCCCGGAGGCGCCCGGTCCGGGCGGGGGGAACGCCGGGCTGAGCCGCGGGAACAGGCGGGGGAATCCCGGGACGAGCCGCGGGGGCCGCGCCGGGGAACGGCGGGAAGGAGGGGAGCGTCGGGATCTCCCGCGGGAATGAGGGAATGACGCACAGGACAGTCGGGATTTCCCACGGAAACGAGGAAATAACTTTTGGGAGAGTCGGGATGTCCCACGGGAACGAGGAGATAACTCACGGAATAGCCAGATTATCCCACGGAAACGAGGGAATAATGCACGGGAGAGTCGGGATTTCCCACGGAAACGAAGAGATAACTCATGGAAGAGTTGGAATATCTCTTGGAAACGAGGAGATGACGCACGGAAGGGCCGGGATTTCCCCCGGGAGCGAGGAGATAACGCACGGGGCAGTCAGGATATCCCACGGGAACGAGGAGATAACGCACGGGACGGTCGGGATTTCCCACGGAAACGAGGAAATAATGCACGTGAGGGTCGGGATTTCCCACGGAAGCGAGGAAATAACTCGTGGGAGGGTCGGGATATCCCGTGGAAATGAGGAAATAACTCACAGGAGAGTCGGGATATCCCACGGAAACGAGGAAATAACTCATGGAAGAGTCGGGATATCCCACGGAAATGAGGAGATAACTCATGGAAGGGTCGGGATATCCCAAGGAAACGAGGAAATAACTCATGGAAGGGTCGGGATATCCCATGGAAATGAGGAAATAACTCACGGGAGAGCCGGGATTTCCCCGGGAAGCGAGGAGACGACGCCGGGAAGAGCCGGAATAACCCATGGGAACGCCAAGCAGGTCAACCTGTGCGAGCCCTCCGGGGCGGGAGAATTCCCGGCGCCCTTCCCGGCTCCGCCGCCGCCGCGGCCCTTCCCGTCCCCCGCGGCGGCTCCGGCGGCGCCGGGCGGGCACAAACTGTACCTGTGCCACTGCGGGAAGGCCTTTTCCCACCGCTCCATGCGGGAGCGGCACGTCAACATGCACCTGGACCTGCGGCCCTTCGGCTGCCCCCAGTGCCGCAAGCACTTCAAGATGAAGCACCACCTGACCGAGCACATGAAAACCCACACGGGGCTGCGGCCCTACACCTGCCCCGCCTGCCAGCGCCGCTTCATGTGGAGGGACAGCTTCGTGCGGCACCGCGGGCACTGCCAGGGGGCACCAGGAACAGGATAGGGGATGGGAATGGGGCAGGGAGAGCCCCGGGTGTCCCTACACGTGTCCCTACACCTGCCCCGCCTGCCAGCGCCGCTTCGTGTGGAGGGACAGCTTCGTGCGGCACCGCGGGCACTGCCAGGGGGCAGGGATGGGGCAGGGAGCGGGATAGGGGACGGGAATGGGGCAGGGAATGGGGCAGGGAGAGCTTCGTGCGGCACCGCGGGCACTGCCAGGGGGCAGGGATGGGGCAGGGAGCGGGATAGGGGACGGGAATGGGGCAGGGAATGGGGCAGGGACAGCTTCGTGCGGCACCGCGGGCACTGCCAGGGGGCGCAGGGGGCACAGGGAATGGGGTAGGGGACGGGAATGGGGCAGGGAATGGGGCAGGGACAGCTTCGTGCGGCACCGCGGGCACTGCCAGGGGGCACCGGGGGCACAGGGAATGGGGTAGGGGACGGGAATGGGGCAGGGACAGCTTCGTGCGGCACCGCGGGCAATGCCAGGGGGCGCAGGGGGCACAGGGAATGGGGTAGGGGACGGGAATGGGGCTGGGAATGGGGCAGGGAGAACCCCGGGTGTCCCTACACGTGTCCCTACACCTGCCCCGCCTGCCAGCGCCGCTTCGTGTGGAGGGACAGCTTCGTGCGGCACCGCGGGCACTGCCAGGGGGCAGGGATGGGGCAGGGAGCGGGATAGGGGACGGGAATGGGGCAGGGAAACAGCCGGGATACAGGGAGAGCTTCGTGCGGCACCGCGGGCACTGCCAGGGGGCGCAGGGGGCACGGGGAATGGGGTAGGGGACGGGAATGGGGCAGGGAATGGGGCAGGGAGAGCTTCGTGCGGCACCGCGGGCACTGCCAGGGGGCACCGGGGGCACGGGGAATGGGATAGGGGACGGGAATGGGGCAGGGAATGGGATAGGGGACACCCGGGATACAGGGAGAGCTTCGTGCGGCACCGCGGGCACTGCCAGGGGGCACCTGGGACCCCCCAAAACACACCTGGAACCTGCCAAACACAACTGAGACCCCCCAAAATACACCTGAGACCCTCAAAATACACCTGGGATACCCCAAAAGACACCCGGGATACCCCAAAACTCACCTGGGACCCCCAAAACACACCTGGGACTCCCCAAAACACACCTGGGACCCCCAAAATACACCTGGGATACCCCAAAACACACCTGGGACCCCCCCAAAACACACCTGGGATAGCCCAAAATACACCTGGGATACCCCAAAACACACCTGGGATACCCCAAAACCCACCTGAAAGTCCCCAAAATACACCTGGGATACCTAAAAGACACCTGGGACCCCCCAAAACACACCTGGGACTCCCCAAAACACACCTGGGACCCCCAAAACACACCTGGGATAGCCCAAAATACACCTGGGATACCCCAAAACACACCTGGGACTCCCCAAAACACACCTGGGACCCCCCAAAACACACCTGGGATAGCCCAAAATACACCTGGGATACCCCAAAACACACCTGGGATACCCCAAAACCCACCTGAAAGTCCCCAAAATACACCTGGGATACCTAAAAGACACCTGGGACCCCCAAAACTCACCTGGGACCACCCAAAACACACCTGGGACCCCCAAAACACACCTGGGACCCCCAAAACTCACCTGGGATACCCCAAAATACACCTGAGACCTCCCAAAACACACCTGGGACCCCCCAAAACTCACCTGGGATACCCCAAAACACACCTGAGACCTCCCAAAACACACCTGAAACCCCCCAAGACACACCTGGGATACCCCCCAAAACACACCTTGGACCCCCAAAACACACCTTGGACCCCCAAAACACACCTGGGATACCCCAAAACACACCTGGGATAGCCCAAAACACACCTGAGACCCCAAAACACACCTGGGACCCCCCAAAAACACACCTGGGACCCCCCAAAATACACCTGGGACCCCCCAAAACACACCTGTGAACTCCAAAAAACACACCTGAGACCTCCCAAAACACACCTGGGACCCCCCAAAAACACACCTGAGACACCCCAGAAACACCCCTGGCCCCTCCCCCCGTGTCTGTGACCCCACGTGACCCCCCCAGGTGCCCCTCCCCCCCCATTTTTGTCCATTTTTGGCTTTTTTTGGTTTCTTTTTTCATGGATTAAAAAAGAGTCAACCGGGGGCGTGGCTGCGCTGCTTGGGGGCGGGGCCAAGGAGGAAGGGGGCGTGGCATCGGGAGGGGGCGGGGCATGAGCGGAGGGGCGTGGTCAGACGTTCACCCATCGTCCCCTTTTAGCGCTAATTACCCCTAATTAGCCCGCAGTGCCCACGGCTCACGGTAATAATTAATTAGCCCGTAACGCCCGCGGGTAAATAATTAACACTTAATTAGCCCGCAATGTCCGGGGTTCACGGCAATAATTAATTAGCCCGTAACGCCCGTGGGTAAATAATTAACAATTAATTTCCCTGTAACGCCTGTGGGTAAAACATTTACCCCTAATTAATCCACAATATCCATAATTAATCCCTAATTAATCCATAATATCCCTGGGTTCCCATCAATCCCTAATTAATCCATAATATCCCTAATTAATCCCTAATTAATCCATAATATCCCTGGGTTCCCATCAATCCCTAATTAATCCATGACATCCATAATTAATCCATAATTAATCCATAATATCTGTGGGATCCCATAAATCCCTAATTAATCCAGAATATCCCTAATTAATCCCTAATTAATCCATAATATCTGTGGGATCCCATCAATCCCTAATTAATCCATGACATCCATAATTAATCCCTAATTAATCCATAATATCTGTGGGATCCTATCAATCCCTAATTAATCCAGAATATCCCTGGGTTCCCATCAATCCCTAATTAATCCATAATATCCCTAATTAATCCCTAATTAATCCATAATATCCGTGGGATCCCATCAATCCCTAATTAATCCATAATATCTGTGGGTTCCCATCAATCCCTAATGATCCCAAATCCCAAATGGTCCCAAACAGTCCCAAATTATTCCGAATAGTCCCAAATGATCCCAAATCCCAAATGGTCCCTGAACTCAAATCCCAAATCCCACGTGGTTCCAAATCCCAAATAAACCCCTAAATCCCCAGTAATTCCCAATCCCAGATATTCCCAAATCCCAAATGAACCCTTAAATTCCCAATGATTCCCAATCCCAAGTGTTCCCAAATCCCAAATAAACTCCAAATCCCAAATGAACCCCCAAATCCCTAAAATTCCCAATCCCAGGTGTTCCCAAATCCCAAATAATTCCCAATCCCAGGTGTTCCCAAATCCCCAACAATTCCCAATCCCAGGTGTTCCTAAATCCCAAATAATTCCCAGGTATTCCTAAATCCCAAATAAACCCCCAGTCCCAAATCACCCCTAAATCCCCAATAATTCCCAATCCCACGTGTTCCTAAATCCCAAATAATTCCCAATCCCAGGTGTTCCCAAATCCCCAACAATTCCCAATCCCAGGTGTTCCCAAATCCCAAATAAACCCCCAGTCCCAAATCACCCCCAAATCCCCAACAATTCCCAATCCCACGTGTTCCTAAATCCCAAATAAACCCCCAGTCCCAAATGAACCCCCAAATCCCTAAAATTCCAATAATTCCCAGGTGTTCCTAAATCCCAAATAAACCCCCGATCCCAAATCACCCCCAAATCCCCCAATAATTCCCAATCCCAGGTGTTCCCAAATCCCAAATAAACCCCCGATCCCAAATCACCCCTAAATCCCCAATAATTCCCAATCCCACGTGTTCCTAAATCCCAAATAATTCCCAGGTGTTCCTAAATCCCAAATAAACCCCCGATCCCAAATCATCCCCAAATCCCAAAATTCCCAATCCCAGGTGTTCCCAAATCCCAAATAATAACAAATCCCAAATAATAACAAATCCCAAATAATAACAAATCCCAGATGATCCCAAATCACCCCCAAATCCCCAATAATTCCCAATCCCACATGTTCCCAAATCCCAAATAACAACAAATCCCAGCTGATCCCAAATCCCAAATCCCCAATAATTCCCAATCCCACGTATTCCCAAATCCCAAATAACAACAAATCCCAGCTGATCCCAAATCCCCCCTAAATCCCCAACGATTCCCAGTCCCACGTATTCCCAAATCCCAAATAATAACAAATCCCAGATTATCCCAAATCCCCCCTAAATCCCCAACGATTCCCAGTCCCACGTGTTCCCAAATCCCAAAGGAGAACAAATCCCGGGAATTGGGGCTCCCTCGGCTGCTCCGGCGGCTCCTCCGGGGTCAAATTCCAGCCCGGCCCCGGAATTCCCGGGAATTGGGCGCGGCCCCGGCGGGTGCCAAAGATGGGGATTAACCCGAAGCTGATCCCATTGGGGGAGAGTTAAAGGGATTTTCCAGAGCCTTCCCCCCTTCCCCAAGGAACGGGGCTCATTCCCAGCAGCCGAGACCAAATCCCGAAGGATCCAAATCCCGAGGGGTCCCAAATCCCAAACAGTCCCAAATAGTCCCAAATGATCCCAAACAGTCCCAAATGACCCCAAACAGTCCCAAATGATCCCTAATCTCAAATGGTCCCCAAATGGTCCCAAATCCCAAATGGTCCGAAATTCCAAACAGTCCCGAACCCCAAATGGTCCCAAATCCCAAATGGTCCCAAATGGTCCCAAATGATCCCAAATCCCAAATGGTCCCAAATGGTCCCAAATGATCCCAAATCCCAAATGGTCCCAAATGGTCCCAAATGGTCCCAAATCCAAATGGTCTGAAATTCCAAACAGTCCCGAACCCCAAATGGTCCCAAATCCCAAATGGTCCGAAATTCCAAACAGTCCCGAACCCCAAATGGTCCCAAATGATCCCAAATGATCCCAAATAGCCTCAAATGATCCCAAATCCCAAATGGCCCCCGAGCTCAAATCCCAAATCCCGCGTGGTTCCAAATCCCAAATAAAGCCTAAATCCCAAATAACACCGAAGCTCAAATCTCACCTCATTCCAATCCCAAATGGTCCCAGATCCCAAATAAACCCAAATGATCCCAGACAATTCCCAAATCCCATGTTGGCCTTCAAATCCCAAATAGTCCCAAATGATCCCAAAGAATTCCAGCTACCGGCTAATTCCAAATGTCAAATCCCAAATCCCGTGCGGTCCCAAATCCCAAATCATCCCTAAATCCCCAGTAATTTCCAATCCCAGATATTCCCAAATCCCAAATAATAACAAATCCCAGAAAACCCCTAAATCTCCAGTGATTCCCAATCCCAGATATCCCCAAACCCCAAATGAACCCCCAAATCCCAATAAACCCTAAATCCCCAATAAATCCCAATCCCATATATCCCCAAATCCCAAATGAACCCCCAAATCCCTAATAATTCCCTATCCCATGGAGTTCCAAATCCCAAATAACAGCGAATCCCAGATGTTCCCAAATCCCAAATGAAATCTAAATCCCCAATGATTCCCAGTCCCAGATGTTCCCAAATCCCAAATAACAGCAAATCCCAGATGTTCCCAAATCCAAATCGGCCCTAAATCCCAAGGATTCCCAGTCCCAGATCTTCCAAATCCCACATAAACCCCAAATCCCAGATGTTCCCAAATCCCAAATGAAATCTAAATCCCCAATGATTCCCAGTCCCAGGTGTTCCCAAATCCCAAATAACAGCAAATCCCAGATGTTCCCAAATCCCAAATAAACCCCAGTCCCAGATATTCCCAAATCCCAAATCGGCCCTAAATCCCAAGGATTCCCAATCCCAGATATTCCCAAATCCCAAATCGACCCTAAATCCCAAGGATTCCCAATCCCAGATCTTCCCAAATCCCAAATAACAGCAAATCCCAGATATTCCCAAATCCCAAATGAAATCTAAATCCCCAATGATTCCCAATCCCAGATGTTCCCAAATCCCAAATAACAGCAAATCCCAGATGTTCCCAAATCCCAAATAAACCCCCAAGTCCCAGATATTCCCAAATCCCAAATCGGCCCTAAATCCCAAGGATTCCCAATCCCAGATGTTCCCAAATCCCAAATAACAGCAAATCCCAGATGTTCCCAAATCCCAAATCGGCCCTAAATCCCAATGATTCCCAGTCCCAGATGTTCCAAATCCCAAATAACAGCAAATCCCAGATATTCCCAAATCCCAAATAAACCCCAAATCCCCAACAATCCCAGTCCCAGATATTCCCAAATCCCAAATCGGCCCTAAATCCCAAGGATTCCCAATCCCAGATCTTCCCGAATCCCACATAATCCCCAAATCCCAGATGTTCCCAAATCCCAAATGAAATCTAAATCCCCAATGATCCCAAGTCCCAGGTGTTCCCAAATCCCAAATAACAGCAAATCCCAGATGTTCCCAAATCCCAAATAAACCCCCAGTCCCAGATATTCCCAAATCCCAAATCGGCCCTAAATCCCAAGGATTCCCAATCCCAGATATTCCCAAATCCCAAATCGGCCCTAAATCCCAAGGATTCCCAGTCCCAGATGTTCCCAAATCCCAAATAACAGCAAATCCCAGATATTCTCAAATCCCAAATCAGCCCTAAATCCCAATAATTCCCAGTCCCAGATGTTCCCAAATCCCACATAACCCCCAAATCCCGGGTGTTCCCAAATCCCCCATCCCCCCTAAATCCCCGAGGGATTCCCAATCCCGATCCCAGCCCCGCCCCCCCCCCCTCCCCCCCCCTCCCCCCCCCCCCCCCCGATCCCAAAATCCCTCTGGAATGTTCCAGCCCCTCCCCCCCCCCCCCATCCCGGAAGCGCCTCCGGGAATTCCCGGGAATTTCCCTCCCCCCACCCCCGATGGAGGGAGGGGCCTCGGGAGGAGGGAAAGGGGGGGAGGGGGGTAATTAGTTAATTAGTTAATTATTATCCCAATTAAGGCCCGGAAAATGAGCGGAGGGAGCCGGGAATGGACCCCGACCCCAAATGAGGGACCCCCGACCCCAAATGAGGGACCCCGATCCCTAAATAAAGGACCCCTGACCCCAAATGAGGGACCCCGATCCCAAATGAGGGAACCCCGACCCCAAATGAGGGAACCCCGACCCCAAATGAGGGACCCCGATCCTAAATAAAGGACCCCCGACCCCAAATAAGGACCCCCGACCCCAAATAAAGGACCCCGACCCAATGAGGGACCCCCGACCCCAGATGAGGGACCCCGACCCCAAATGAGGGACCCCCGATCCTAAATAAGAGACCCCTGACCCCAAATGAGGGACCCCTGACCCCAAATGAGGGACCCCGACCCCAAATAAAGGACCTCCGACCCCAAATGAGGGACCCTCGACCCCAAATAAGGGACCTTGATCCTAAATAAAGGACCCTCGACCCCAAATGAAGGACCTTGATCCTAAATAAAGGACCCCCGACCCCAAATGAGGGACCCCCGACCCCAAATGAGGGACCCCCGACCCCAAATGAAGGACCTTGATCCTAAATAAAGGACCCCCGACCCCAAATGAGGGACCCCGACCCCAAATAAAGGAACCCCGACCCCAAATAAAGGATCCCCCACCCCAAATGAGGGACCCCCGACCCCAAATGAGGGACCCCGATCCTAAATAAAGGACCCTCGACCCCAAATAAAGGATCCCCGACCCCAAATAAAGGACCCCCGACCCCAAATGAGGGACCCCCGACCCCAAATGAGGGACCCCGATCCTAAATAAAGGACCCCGACCCCAAATGAGGGACCCCCGACCCCAAATGAGGGACCCCCGACCCCAAATAAAGGACCCTCGACCCCAAATGAAGGACCTTGATCCTAAATAAAGGACCCCCGACCCAAATGAGGGACCCCCTGACCCCAAATGAGGGACCCCCACCCCAAATAAAGGACCCCCGACCCCAATAAAGGATCCCCACCCCAAATGAGGGACCCCCGACCCCAAATGAGGGACCCCGATCCTAAATAAAGGACCCCTGACCCCAAAAAAAGGACCCCCGACCCCAAATAAAGGACCCCCGACCCAAATGAGGACCCCCGACCCCAAACCCCAAACAATTCCCAAAAAAACCATCCGAAAAGGCGGAAAATCCCAAATAATCCCGTTTATTGAGGAAAAAAAATCCCCCCCGGAAACCCCCCAAATCAACCCCAAAGTCCCCCCCGGGGCCGAGGCCGGATGTCCCGGATCCCGGGGCTCGGAATCCTCCCGATGACGTCACTGCGTCCCTGATGACGTCACAGCGTCCCCGGTGACATCACCACCCCCGATTATGTCACAGCGTCCCCGATGATGTCACAGCGTCCCCAGTGACGTCACAGCGTCCCCAGTGACGTCACCATCCCTGATTACACCACAGCGTCCCCGTGATGTCACAGCATCCCTGATGACGTCACAATGTCCCCGATGACGTCACCATCCCCGATTACACCACAGCGTCCCCGATGACGTCACAGTGTCTCCGATGACGTCACCATCCCCGATGACGTCACAGCAACCCCAGTGACGTCACATCCCCGATTACACCACGGCGCCCCTAATGACGTCACCACCCCCCATGACATCACACCACCCTCCATGACATCACACCACCCTCATGACATCACACCGCCCCCGATGACGTCACACCACCCCCATGACATCACACCATCCCCGATGACATCACACCACCCCCGATGACGTCACAACCGCCCCCGGTGACATCACACCACCACCCGATGACATCACACCGCCCCCGATGACATCACACCGCCCCCCATGACATCACCCCGCCCCCGGTGACGTCCCCCCCGCCCGCCGCCGCCCCCCCGGCGCCCTCACGGCCCCTCCAGCAGCCCCGGGATGTCCCCCCTGGCCCTTCGGATCCTCTCGGCCGCCGCGGGCCCGGCGCCGCCGCCCCCGTCCAGGAGCTGCCGGGCCTCGCCCGCCACGCCGTCCAGGTACCGCGTGCCCAGGCTGCCCACGGCCGCCCACGCCCGCTCGGCCGCCGCCGCCCGCCGCCACCGCCGCCTCGGGGGACGCCCTGACCGCCGGCGGCCGCCTCGGCGGCCTCCACGGCGGCCCCGGACGTCCCTCAGGATGCCCCCGGTGGAGCTCCAGCGCGCCGCGGCACGCGGCCGCCAAGCGCCGCAGCGGCCCCGCGGCCTTCTCGGCCCGCCCGGGCCCGCCGGGCCTCCGCCGCGGCCTCCTTCACCTCCTCCGCCAGCCCCGGCTGCTCCTCGGCGGCCTCGCCCAGCCCGGCCCCGCTCCGGCACAGCCGCCCCCTCCAGCTCGGCCGCCGCCTCGGCCGCCTCGTCCTTGCCCGTGGCCAGCAGGACCCGCCGGGCGGCGGCCAGGAGGTCGCCCCGCTCGTCGCGGCACCGGGCCCGGTTGGCCTCCAGCTGCGCCACGGCGGCCGCCAGGCCCCGCCGGGCGCCGTCGGCCTTGGCGGCCGCGGCCTGGCACAGCTCGCCCAGCTCGGCCGCCCCGCCCGCTCAGCCGGCCCAGGCGGCCTCAGCCGCGGCCACCTGGTCCCGCCACGCCCCGGCCTCGGCCACCACCTTGGGCCAGCGGTCGCCCAGGGCGGTGGCGTCGGCGGCGGCCCCGGGGCGAGGAGGCGGCTGAGGGGGAAGGCGCACGGCGGGTCCAGGGCGCGGGTGAGGCCGTCGGCGAAGGCCCCCAGGGCCTGGCGCAGCGACGGCACCCCCGGGGCCAGCGCCACGTCGCCCGGGGTGGCCCCCAGGACGGTGCCCAGGTCGTGCAGGGCGGCCACGGCGGTCACCAGCTGCTCCAGCCGCTGCTGCGGGGGACGACGAGGACACGGGGGAGGTGACGGGGGACAAGCCGGGGCGCTGGGGACAGCCTGGGGGGGCCCTCGTCACCTCCCGGGGGTCCCTTGGTCACCTCCCGGGGGTCCCTTGTCACCTCCTGGGATCCCCCTTGTCACCTCCCAGGGGTCCCCCTGTTCCCTCCTGGGGTCCTCCTGTCCCCTTCTGGGGTCCCCCTTGTCCACCTCCTGGGGTCCCCCTGTTCCTTCCTGGGGTCCCCCTGTCCCCTTCTGGGGTCCCCCTGTTCCCTCCTGGGGTCCCCCTGTCCCCTTCTGGGGTCCCCCTTGTCACCTCCTGGGATCCCCTTGTCCCCCCCCCAAGGACCCCCCCTGTCCCTTGTCCCCTCCTCAGTGTCCCCCTTGTCCCCTCCCTGTGTCCCCCTTGTCACCTCCAAGGGACACTTTTGTCCCTTGTCCCCTCCTCAGTGTCCCCCCTGTCCCCTCCCAAGGACCCCTTGTCACCTCCTGGGGTCCCTCTTGTCCCTTGTCCCCTCCTGAGTGTCCCCCTTGTCCCTCCCTGGAGGTCTCTCCTGCCCCCTCCGGGGACACCCCCCCACTCTGTCCCCTCTGCCACCCCCTCCCCCCCCCCCATCACCCTCCTGCCACCCCCTTCCCTGTCCCAAAGTCCCCCCATCCCCTGTGCCACCCCCTGTCCCCACTTCCCTCTGTCCCCTTGTCCCCCTCTGCCACCCCCTGTCCCCTCTGCCACCCCCCTGCCACCCTGATCCCTTCTGCCCCCCCATCCCCCCTGTCCCCTCTGCCACCCCCCTGCCACCCCACTGTCCCCCCGCCACCTTCTGTCCCTTCTGACCCCCCGTCCCCTCTGCCACCCCCCTGCCACCCTCAAAATGTTCCCCCCGTCCCCTCATGTCCCCTGTCCCCCCTGCCACCCCCTGCCACCCCTGCCACCCCCCTGCCACCCCTGCCACCCCCGTCCCCTGTGCCACCCCCTGCCCCCCTGCCACCCCCGTCCCTCTGCCACCCCCCTGCCCCCCTGTCCCCCTCTAATGTCCCCCCGTCCCCTCATGTCCCCTGTCCCCTCTGCCACCCCCCCCTGTAGCCCCTGCCACCCCCTGCCACCCCTGCCACCCCCCTGCCACCCCCTGCCACCCCTGCCACCCCTGCCACCCCTGCCACCCCCTGTCCCCTGTGCCATCCCCTGGCACCCCCCTGTGCACCCCCTGCCACCCCTGCCACCCCTGCCACCCCTGCCACCCCTGCCACCCCCTGT
>NW_026138611.1:0-63083 GCF_025592945.1 Manacus candei
CCCTCGGAGCAGCGAAGCGGAGTTTTAGAGGGGTCTGTTTTCCCCGAGAGTTCCGTGTGACGATTAATATTAAGAATATATCATTAATATTAATAATATATCGCTAACATTATTAACAATTGATCATTAATCGGGTCGCGATTCGGAGCCGCCGCTCCCCCCCCCCCCCCCAAAAAAAAAAAAGCCCCAAAAGGGTTTTTTTGGGGGCTGATTTCGCGCCGGCCCCGCTGAGGTTTTGGGGGACTCGACTCCTCTTTTCCCTCCCCAAAATCGGGGCCACCGCGAGGGAGATTTTTTTTTTTTTCTCGATTAAAAGAAGCGATTCGGGAGCTGAAAAATTTCCATTTTCGGGGAATTTTCGCTCCGGGAGGGTGGGTTAAAAGAAGGGATTTGGGAGCTGAAAAATTCCCATTTTCGGGGAATTTTCGCTCCAGGAGCGGGTCCGAGAGGGTGGGTTAAAAAAAAGCGATTTGGGAGCTGAAAATTCTAATTTTCAGGGAATTTTCGCTCCGGGAGCGACTCCGGGAAGGCGGGTTAAAAGAAGCGATTTGGGAGCTGAAAAATTCCCATTTTCGGGGAATTTTCGCTCCGGGAGCGGCTCCAGGGGGGGTGAGACCCGGCGCTGGGTTTGGGGCCCCCTAAATTCCATCCCCCCCGTGACAGAGCCCCCAGAAATGTCCTTTTTCCCCCCCAAAAAAGCGACTTACCCGAGTGGCACCGCCAGAAAAAGTCGAGCGGCGGCAGAATTTGGTTTTTTTGGGGGGGAGGGAGGGGAGGGAATTTCCCCTTTTGGGGTTTTTTATTTTTTTGAGCGAAGAGCGAAACCTCCGAGGCAGGAAACGGAGCGGGGGCGGGAGAGCGAAGGAGCCTTAAACTGAAATTCAAATTTAAATTGAAATTGAAATTTAAATTTAAATTGAAACCGAAACTCGGAAAAACCCCGCGGAGGAGGGGGAAGGGGGAGCGAGGATCGGGGTCTTTCCCCTCCCCCCCCCCCCCCGATTCTCCAGGGGTTAATTGGGAGCAAAATTAGGATTCGTTTAATTTGGGGTGATGGGAGTTTAATTCGGGCCCTGATGGGGTTTAATTTTTACTCTGATGGGGTTTAATTCGGAGCCTGGTGGGGTTGGTTCAATTTGGGCCCTGGTGGGGTTTAATTCAGAGCCTGATAGTGTTTAATTTGGAGCCTAATAGGGTTTGTTTAATTCAGAGTCTGATGGGGGTTTAACTTTGACCCTGATGGGGTTTAATTCTGAGCCTGATGGGGGTTGGTTTAATTTGGGCCCTAATGGGGTTTCATTTGGTGCCTGATTTGGTTTCTTTTAATTTGACCCCTTTTTAGGGTTGGTTTAATTCAGAGTCTGATGGGGGTTGGTTTAATTTGGGCCCTGATGGGGGTTTAACTTTGACTCTGATTGGGTTTAATTCGGACCCTGATGGGGGTTTAATTTTGTCTCTGATGAAGTTTAGTTCAGAACCTGATGGGGGTTGGTTTAATTTGGGCTCTGATGGGATTTAATTTTAACCCTGATGGGGTTTAATTTGGAGCCAATGGGGTTTAATTCAGAGCCTGATGGGGTTTTAATTTTAACTCTGATGAAGTTTAATTCGGAGCCTGACTGGGGGTTTGTTTAATTCTGAGCCTGATGGGGGTTGGTTTAATTTGGGCCCTAATGGGGTTTCATTTGGTGCCTGATGGGGTTTCTTTTAATTTGAACCCTATTTAGGGTGGGTTTAATTCAGACCCTGATGGGGTTTAATTCAGACCCTGATGGGGTTTAATTCAGACCCTGATTGGGATTTGTTTAATTCAGAGCCTGATGGGGGTTGGTTTAATTTGGAGCCTGATGAGGTTTCTTTTAATTTGAACCCTATTTGGCGCTTGTTTAATTCAGAGTCTAATTTGGGCCCTGATGGGGTTTAATTTGGAGCCAGATGGGGGTTTAATTTTGACCTTGATGGGATTTAATTCAGACCCTGATGGGGTTTAATTTGGACCCTGATGAAGATTAATTCGGACCTTGATGGAGTTTAATTTGGGCTCTGATGGGGCCTAATTCAGACCCTGGTGGGGTTTTAATTCTGACCCTGGTGGGGTTTAATTTGGGCCCTGATGAGGGTTTAATTTTGACCCTGATGGGGTTTAATTTGGGCCCTGATGGAGTTTAATTTGGGCCCTGATGGGGCCTAATTCAGACCCTGGTGGGGTTTTAATTTTGACCCTGATGGGGTTTAATTCTGACCCTAATGGGGTTTAATTTTGACCCAGAGGGGGTTTAACTTTGACCCTGATGGGGTTTAATTTGGGCCCTGATGGGGGTTGAACTTTGACCCTGATGGGGGTTTAATTTTGACCCAGAGGGGGTTTAATTCAGAGTCTAATGGGGGTTGGTTTAATTTGGGCCCTGATGGGATTTAATTTGGACCCTGATGCCTGATGGGGATTGGTTTAATTTGGACCCTGATGTGGTTTAATTTGGACCCTGATGGGGATTGGTTTAATTCAGAGCCTGCTGGGGGTTGGTTTAGTTCAAGCCCTGATGGGGTTTAATTTGGGCCCTCATGGGGGTTTAATTTCTACTCTGATGAGGCTTTAATTTTGACCCTGAGGGGGTTTAATTTGGACCCTGATGAGGTTTAATTCAGAGCCTAATGGGGGTTGGCTTAATTCAGAGCCTGATGGGGTTGGTTTAATTTGGACCCCAATGAAGTTGAATTCAGAGCCTGTTGGGGGGGTGTTTAATCCTGACCCTCACAGCTCCAGCTCCCGGAGCCTCATCCCCTGCAATCCAGGCAATATTCCAGCCAACATCCCACCAATCTCAGTTAATCCCAGCTCCCAGAGCCTCATCCCCTGTAATCCAGGCAATATTCCAGCCAGTATCCCACCAATCCCAGTTAATCCCAGTTCCCAGAGCCTCATCCCCTGCAATCCAGGCAATATTCCAGCCAACATCCCACCGATCCCAGTTAATCCCAGCTCAGACCTCTCCAACCCTCTGCCAAGGGCCGGAGCCAAAGGAAAATCCTCCCCTGGGGGAACAAACCCGCCCTGGGCTGCTCCTCCCGGGGGTCTCCATCATCCTCCCGCTCCTCCCAGTGCCCCAGGGACAGGCCCTTACTGGTCCCAGTATAGCTGGGGTCACATCTCTGTGACTCCCAGTATCCCCAGTAACAAGCCTTTACTGGTCCCAGCACACCCAGGCTCCTGTCCCTATGGCCTCTATAGGTGTCTGTGACTCCCAGTGCCCCCAGTAACAGGCCCTTACTGGTCCCAGCACACACATATGGTCATGTCCCTATGGCCTCTACAGGTGTCTGTGACTCCCAGTATCCCCAGTAACAGGCCTTTACTGGTCCCAGCACACACAGGGTAATGCCCTGTGACCTCTGTAGCCCCTTGAGGCTCCCAGTGCCCCCAGTAACAGGCCTTTACTGGTCCCAGCACAGTGACCTCTCTAGGCCCCTGTGGCTCCCAGCAGGCCCAGGGCGGCACCAGGACCGGGCGATATTCCCAGGATGGGCAGCACTAGGACCGGGCGATATTCCCTGATCCGGGGCACCAGGACCGGGTGATATTCCTGGGATAGGCGGCACCAGGACCGGGTGATATTCCTGGGATAGGCGGCACCAGGACCGGGTGATATTCCTGGGATAGGTGGCACCAGGACCGGGCGATATTCCCGGGATGGGCGGCACTAGGACCGGGCGATATTCCCTGGAACGGGCGGCACCAGGACCGGGCGATATTCCTGGGAACGGGTGGCACTAGGACCGGGCGATATTCCCGGGACGGGCGGCACTAGGACCGGGCGATATTCCCGGGACAAGCGGCACTAGGACCGGGCGATATTCCCGGGATGGGCAGCACTAGGACCGGGCTATATTCCCTGATCCGGGGCACCAGGACCGGGCGATATTCCTGGGAACGGGCGGCACCAAGACCTGGCGATATTCCCTGGAACAGGCGGCACTAGGACCGGGCGATATTCCCGGGACAAGCGGCACTAGGACCGGGCGATATTCCCGGGACAGGCGGTACTAGGACCCGGCGTTATTCCCGGGACAAGCGGCACTAGGACCCGGCGTTATTCCCGGGACAAGCGGCACTAGGACCGGGCGATATTCCCGGGACAGGCGGTACTAGGACCCGGCGTTATTCCCGGGACAGGTGGCACTAGGACCGGGCGATATTCCCGGGACAGGCGGCACTAGGACCCAGCGTTATTCCCGGGACAAGCGGCACTAGGACCCGGCGTTATTCCCGGATCGGAGGCCCCGCCCCGTGCACCTGTACCGGGGGAAGGAGGGGGGGGACAGGTAGCGGAGGTGGCCCCGCCCCTCCCGGACTCACCTGAGGCCCCGCGGCCGCCCTGGAGCCGGTGAGCGGGGGAGGGGAACGGGGGTCCTGGTGCTGAGCCCCCGCCGCCGTGAGGGGGTCTGGGGGTCCCGGTGAGGAACCCTCGCCACGGGGGAGGGGGTCCGGGGGTGCGGGTGGTTCTCGTGCCGAGCCCTCGCTGAGGGGGAAGAGGGTCCGGGGGTCCCGGGGGTCCCGGTGTGGACCCTTCTCCACGGGAAGGGGTTCTGGGGGGTCCCAGTGCCGACCCCTGGCCCGGGGGAAGGGGGTCCGGGGGTCCTTGGGGAGCCCTCGCTTCCAGGGAAAAGGGGTCTGGGGGGTCCCAGTGTGGAGTCCCTGCTCGGGAGAAGGGGGTCCGGGGGTCCTCCGGGGTCCCCGTGTGGAGCCCTCGCTTCCAGGGAAGGTGGTCCGGGGGTCCCAGTGCGGAGTCCTTGCCCGGGGGAAGGGGGTCTGGGGGTCCCAGTGTGGACCCTTCTCCACAGGAAGGGGTTCTGGGGGTTCCAGTGTGGACCCCTGGCCCGGGGGAAGGGGGTCCGGGGGTCTCGGTGATTCCCGTGCCGAGCCCTCGCTGAGGGGGAAGAGGGTCCTGGGGGTGCCGGGGGTCCCAGTGTGGACCCTTCTCCACGGGAAGGGGTTCTGGGGAGTCCCAGTGCGGACCCCTGGCCCGGGGGAAGGGGGTCTGGGGGTCCCTGGGGGTCCCGCTGTGGAGCCCTCGCTTCCAGGGAAGGTGGTCCGGGGGGTCCCAGTGCGGAGCCCCCCTCGCGCTAAGGGAGTCGGGGGTCCCGGTTCCTATCGGGGTCCAGGGATGGAGCCGCTCTCGCTTCGGGGGAAGGGGGTCTGGGGGTCCCGGTGTGGACCCCTGGCCCGGGGGAAGGGGGTCTGGGGGTCCTGAGGGTCCCAGTGCGGAGCCCCCCTCGCGCCAAGGGAGTCGGGGGTCCCGGTTCCCATCGGGGTCCGGGGGTGGAGCCCCTCTCGCTCCAGGGGAAGGGGGTCCGGGGGTCCCGGGGGTCCCAGGGTGGAGCCCCCTCCCCCATCGGGGGGTCCGGGGGGGCTGCGGAGCCCCCTCGGGGTGAGGAGTGTCCGGGTGGGGGGTCCCAGTGGGAAGCTCCTCTCCGGGAAACGGGGGGGTCCCGGTGCGGAGCCCCCCCCGCAGCAGGGGAGGGGTCTCGGGGGGGTCCAGGAGAGGAACCTCCCCCAGTCCGGAAGGAAAGGGAGCCGGGGGGTCCCGGGGTGGGGGTTAAGGGGGTCTGGGGGTCCCGGTGTGGGGGTTAAGGGGGTCTGGGGGGTCCCGGCGTGAGAGTTAAGGGGGTCTGGGGGTCCCGGTGTGCAGGGAAAGGGGGGTCCGGGGGATCGCGGTGGGGAGGGGGAGTCTGGGGGTCCCAGCGCGGAGCACTCGGGGGGAGGGTTGGGGCCCCGGGGGTCCCGATGAGGAGCCCCCCCCTCCGTGGAAGGGGATTCGGGGGGTCCTGGGATGGAGCCCCCGGGGCAGCCCAGCGGCTCCGAGTAACAGATATTAATATATTAATAATAGAGTAATAATAGAGTAATTAGCAGATAGTTTAATATAATAAAATATAAATTATAATAATATAAATAATATACTAATGATATAATAATAACATATTAGCTAATATATAATATAATGATATAATATATGATAGTATAATATATATGATAATATAATTAATAATATATTGAAAATATATTAATATAAATTAATATATTATAATGATATAATATAAACAATAATATAATAAATAATATAATCGTGATATATTAATAATATATTAATAATATATTAATTGCTATATAGTATATATATACTATATAGTATATATACTATATAGTATATATAGTATTAATTAATAATATATTACTATATAATATAAATAATAAAATAAATACTATCTTAATACTACATTAATAATATATTAATATATGTTAATAATATGTTAATCTAACAGTACATTACTGCATTAATAAATCAATGATAATATAATAAATAATATATTAACAATATGTTAATATATTAATTAATGTATAATATAATGATATAATATAAATAATAAAATAAATATTATATTCATAATATATTCATAATATATTAATACATTATTGATATATTAATCTAACAGCCTGTTACTGCATTAATATATCAATGATAATATAATAAATAATATATTAACAATATGTTAATAATATATTAATTAATGTATAATATAATGATATAATGTAAAAATAATATAATAAATAATATATTCATAATATATCAATAAAATATTAATATATCAACAATACATTAATCTAACAGCCTATTAGTGCATTAATAAATCAGTATCGTATTAATATATCAATAATACATTAATCTAACAGCCTATTAGTGCATTAATAAATCAGTATTGTATCATTAGATGTTACCAAGGGGGTGGGAGGGCCCCGCCCCCTCCCCCCCCCCCGGGTCACCCCAAATCCCCCCGGCGGGGCAGAGACCCCCCCCCGGACCCCCATCCCTGGGGGTTCCCCAAGTCCCGGAGCGGGTCCGGGACCCCTCGGATTCATCCCAAGGGCGCGGGAGCAGCACCAACCCCCTCCCCCTCCCCTCCCGCAGGAGCGAATCCCACCGGGAACAATCCCGGTTTTTTTTTTTTCCCGCTCCCCCCGTCCTGTCTCTGCCACGTGGATCCCGCGGCCACGTCGCCCGCGCCGGTGTCGATTTACTCCCATTTTATTCATCTTCCCTTTTTTCCCCCCCTTCCCCCCCCTCCCGAGGATTCCTCTCTCCATTTTCCTTCCTCTTCCCACCTTCCCCAGTCCTCCTAAAATTCCCACCAAACCCCTTTTAAACCCCTTTTCTGAACCCGAAAGGCTCCGCTGGGTCATTTTGGTGTTGGTTTTACTCCTATTTTATTCATCTTCCCTTTTTTCCCCCTCCCTCCCGAGGATTCCTCTCTCCGTTTTTCTCCCTCTTCCCACCGTTCCTCCTTCCCCAGGCCTCCTCAGATTCCCACCAAACCCCTCTTAAACCCCTTTTCTGAACCCGAAAGGCTCCGCTGGGTCATTTTGGTGTTGGTTTTACTCCTATTTTATTTATCTTCCCTTTTTTTTCCCCCCTCTCCTCACCCCGAGGATTCCTCTCTTCATTTTCTTTCCTCTTCCCACCGTTCCTCCTTCCCCAGTCCTCCTCAAATTCCCACCAAACCCCTTTTAAAACCCCTTTTCTGAACCGGGAATGCTCCGCTGGGTCGTTTTGGTCTTGGTTTTACTCCCATTTTATTCATCTTCCCTTTTTTTCCCCCCCTTCCCCCCCCCCTCCCGGGGATTCCTCTCTCCATTTTTCTCCCTCTTCCCACCGTTCCTCCTTCCCCAGTCCTCCTCAGATTCCCACCAAGCCCCTCTTAAATCCCTTTTCTGAACCCGAAAGGCTCTGCTGGGTCATTTTTGTGTCGGTTTTACTCCTATTTTATTTATCTTCCCTTTCCCCCCCTCCCGAGGATTCCTCTCTCCATTTTCCTTCCTCTTCCCACCGTTCCTCCTTCCCCAGGCCTCCTCAAATTCCCACCAAACCCCTTTTAAACCTCTTTTCTGAACCCCAAAGCTCCGCCGGGTCGTTTTGGGGTCGGTTTTCCGGGGTATGGGAACCTCGGAAACCTTGGAAACGTCCCTGGTGCCAGGCGGGGTTTCCGGGATGGCATTTTTGGGATGGGATGGAGCGGCATCCAGCCGGGATTTTCCAGCCCAGGGGCACCAGGAGCTCGACGCCAAACGCGCCCCAACCCCTTCCCAAAACAGGGTCGAAAAGCCAAATATAAATTAAAAATCCCCCCCAAAAAGGACGGGATCGGGGTCGGAGCCCCCGCGGGAGCCGCAGCTTGTTGTGCACAAACCCGAACACCTGAGCGCCGCCTCGGGCTTAATTAGCGCCGCGCTCCTAATGAGCTTCGTTAGCAGCGCGGCGGGAACACCCCGAGAGACGTGGGGACGATGGAGACAAATGGGATTTTTTTTTTTTCTCCCCCAAAATCCGCTTTTTTTTCCCGCCGTGCGACGAAGCCGTCGGGGCTCGGGGCGGGGGGCACAATTTCGAGGCAAGAGCGGAAAATACGAAGGGATTTAGGGTTTTTTCCCTTAATTCCGCTTTTCCGAGGAGCCGGCGGGTGGGGAAAGGGCCGCCCTTGGCAGCGGAGCGTGGAGCGGCCGCCGCCTTTGATCCCGCGGCGCTCAAAGGGGGAACCTTCCTCCTCCTCCTCCTCCTCCTCCTTTTCCTTCTCCTTCTTCTCCTCCTCCTCCTTCTCCTTCTCCTCCTCCTCCTCCTCCTCCTCCTCTCAACCCGAACTTCCTCGCCCTTGAAGTTGTGGCAGGTGCCCTCCTCCGCCCCCTTTTTCCGAGAGAATAAATAGGAAAAAAAGGGGGGGAAAAGGGAATAAAGGGCAGAGGGGGAAGGACCCGGAGGAGGAGGCGGTGAATGGATCCCGCCGTGCTCGGCCACGCTCGGGCGGCCGCGGCTTCACAAAGAGGAGCCGCGGGAGGGTTTTGGGGTTTTTTTGGGGGGAAGGGGGAGGTGGGAAAAGCTCGGAGCTTCCGACGGATCCCGCTGGAAATTCGGGAGCTGGCGCCGGAGCTCGCGGTGGCCGCAGAGCCGCCGGACCCGCCGCTCCCGCTCGGCAGAACCTGCGGAGGCTCCTTCCCAGGAGTTTTCCTTCTCCCGGGAGTTTTCCTTCTCCCAGGAGTTTTCCTTCTCCCAGGAGTTTTCCTTCTCTCAGGAATTTTTCTTCCCTGGAGTTTTCTTCTGCCAGGACTTTTCCTTCTCACAGGAGTCTTCCTTCTCCCAGGAGTTTTCCTTCCCAAGAGTTTCCATCCGAGGAGTTTTCCTTCTCCCAGGAGTTTTCCATCCCTGGATTTTTCCTTCCCTGGATTTTTCCTTCCCTGGAGTTTTCTTTCTCTCAGGAGTTTTCCATCCCTGGATTTTTCCTTCCCTGGAGTTTCCTTCTCCCAGGAGTTTTCCTTCTCCCAGGAGTTTTCCTTCTCCCAGGAGTTTTCCTTCTCCCAGGAGTTTTCCTGCTCTCAGGAGTTTTCCTTCTCCCAAGACTTTTCCTTCTTTCAGGAGTTTTCCTTCTCTGGAGTTTCCTTCTCCCAGGAGTTTTCCTTCTCCCAAGACTTTTCCTTCTCGGGAGTTTTCCTTCTCTCAGGAATTTTTCTTCCCTGGAGTTTCCTTCTCGGAAGTTTTTCTTCTCTCAAGAGTTTTCCTTCCCAGGAGTTTCTTACTCCCAGGAGTTTTCCTTCTCCCAGGAGTTTTCCATCCCAGGAGTTTTCCTTCTCTCAGGAGTTTTCCTTCTACCCAGGCAGTGAAATTTATATTCGTGCGTTGTTAATATTACGTTGTTAATATTGCTTTACTATATTGCTCTATTAATGTATTAATATAATAATATATCATAATATATTAATATAACAATATATTAATACCATAATGTTAATATTATTTTATTATATTGGCCTATTAATATATTAATATAATAATATGAAGTAATATATTAATATAACAATATATTAATATCGTAATGTTAATATTAGTTTACTGTATTGGTCTATGAGTGTATTAATATAACAACATATTATATATAATAATATTAATATTACAATTTATTAATACTGTAATGCTAATATTACTTTATTATATTGCTCTATTAATGTATTAATATAATAATATAATATAGAGAGTAATATATTAATATAGCAATATATTAATATAACAATATATCAATATTGTAATGTTAACATTACTACATTGCTCTATTAATGTATTAATATAATAACATATTAGATATAATAATATATTAATATAACAATATATTAATATAGCAATATATTAATATCATAATGTTAATATTATTTTATTATATTGCTCTATTAATGTATTAATATAACAATATAACAATATATTAATATAACAATATATTAATACCGTAATGTTAATATTACTTTACTATATTGCTCTATTAATGCATTAATATAATAATATATTACATATAAAATAATATATAAATATTACATATAAAATGATATATAAATATAACAATCTATTCATGCATTAATATATCAATATTGCATTATTATATATTATTATATATTATCAACCTGGTCTAGTGGAGGGTTCCCTGCCCGCGGGAGGGGAATGGAATATATTTATATTTATATATTCTATAATACATATATATACATATAATACATATATATACATATAATACATATATATACATATAATACATATATATACGTATATAATACATATAGAATATATTAACATATTAATATATTCTATATTAATAGAATATATTTATATATACATATAATACATATCTATAATACATATATATATACATATATATACATGTATAATATATTAATATAATATGTATAAAATAATATAATATATATCTAATATATATTGAATATATTAATATATTCTATAATACATATATATACATATAATGCATATATATAAATATAGAATACATATAGAATATATTGATATAATGTATATATAAAATAACATAATATATGTAGAATATATATAGAATATGTTAATATATTCTATAATACATATATATATATATAATACATATATATAATACATATATATACATATAATACATATATATACATATAATACATATATATACATATAGAATACATATAGAATATATTAATATAATATATATAAAAATAATATAATATATTATATATCTAATATATATAGAATATATTATGTATCTAATATATATAGAATATATTAATATAATATATATAATATAATATATTTTATATCTAATATATATAGAATATATTATATATCTCATATATATAGAATATATTAATATAATATATATAATAATATAATATATTATATATCTAATATATATAGAATATATTAATATATCCTATAATACATATGTAATATTTTAACACCCGGGGCACGCACCCAAAGCGCGTCTGACCCGCGGCTCCTTCTCCTCCCCGCAGCTTCCCGGAGCAGAGCAGCGCGCCATGAACCGCCCCTGAGACCTCGCAGGAACCTCCCAGACCGCGCCAACCCCCCCAAAATGAGGCTTTTCGGCCGCCGCTCCGGCCCCTGGAAGGCGGCGCTGGCGGGGGCGGCCTTCCTCTTGGTGCTCTTCCTCCTGGCGCTGCCGCGGGCCCGCCGGGCGCGGGGCGCGGAGGGGCCGTGGCTGCGGAACATCGCGCAGGGCCGGGCGCAGGTGCTGGGGCTGATGCTCGGGGCCGTGCACAACCTGCGCGACTCGATGCCCAAACTGCAGATCGGGGCCCCGCAGCCCCCCCGCGAGCCGCTGCCCCCCGCGGGCCGGCCCTGCCCGCCCGGGGTCTACACGGCGGCCGAGCTGCGGCCCCTCCTCGAGAGACCCCCCCAGGACCCCGCCAGCCCCGGCGCCGACGGCAAGGCCTTCAAGAAGGAGCGCTGGACCCCCGAGGAGAGCAGGGAGAAGGAGCGGGGCTACGAGAAGCACTGCTTCAACGCCTTCGCCAGCGACCGCATCTCCCTGCACAGGGCGCTGGGGCCCGACAGCCGCCCCCCGGAGTAAGAGCCGGGCCCCAAAACCGCGGGGACAGCGGGTTCCCGGGAATCCGGACCTCGTTCCCTCAAATCTGGCCCCGCTGCCTTCAAATGTTACCCTTATTCCCAAAAATTCGGCCCTTATTCCTTAAAATTGGGTCCTTATTCCCTTAAAATTTGGCCACTTATTCCATTAAATTTGGCCACTTAATCCTTAAATTTGGCCCCTTATTCCCTTAAATTTGGCCCCTTATTCCCTTAAATTTGGCCCCTTATTCCCTTAAAATTTGGTCACTTATTCTCTTAAATTTGGCCCCTTATTCCTTAAATTTGGCCCCTTATTCCTTAAATTTGGCCCCTATTTCCCTTAAAATTCGGCCACTTATTCCTTAAGTTTGGCCCCTTATTCTCTTAAAATTTGGTTACTTATTCCTTAAATTTGGCCCTCGTTCCCTTAAATTTGGCTACTTATTCCTTAAATTTGGCCCCTTATTCCCTTAAGTTTGGCCACTTATTCCCTTAAGTTTGGCCACTTAATCCTTAAATTTGGCCACTTATTCCATTAAATTTGGCCCCTTATTCCTTAAATTTGGCCCCTTATTCCCTAAAATTTGGCCCTGGTGCCTTCAAATGTTACCCTTATTCCTTAAAATTTTACCCTTCTTCCCTCAAATTTGGCCACTTACTCCTTTACAATTTGGCCTCTTATTCCTTTACAATTTGGCCACGTATTCCCTTACAATTCCACCTTTTATTCCCTTAAAATTTCGCCATTTATTCCCTTAAAATTTGGTCACTTATTCCCTTAAGCTTGGCCCCGATGCCTTAAAATGTTACCAGTATTCCCTTAAATTTGGCTCTTATTCCTTAAAATTTTGCTCTTACTCCTTATATTTGGCCCTTATTCCCTTAAATTTGGCACTTGTTCCCTCAAATTTGACCCTGATGCCTTAAAATGTTACCCTTATTCCTTTAAATTTGGCCACTTATTCAGTAAAATTTGGCCCTGGTTCCCTTAAATTTGGCCCCAGTGCCTTCAAACGTTACCGTTATTCCCCAAAATTTTACCCTTATTCCCTTAAATTTGGCCCTTATTCCTCAAATTTGGCCACTTATTCCTTTAAATTTGGCCACTTATTCCCTTAAATTTGGCCCCTTATTCCTTACAATTTGGCCACTTCTTACCTTAAAATTGACCTTTATTTCCTTAAATTTGGCCCCGGTGCCTTCAAATGTTACCGTTATTCCCAAAAATTTAGCCACCTATTCCTTAAAATTGGGTCCTTATTCCTGAAATTTGGCCACTTATTCCTTAAAATTTGGCCATTTATTCCCCTACAATTTGGCCACTTATTCCTTAAAATTTGGCCATTTATTCCCCTACAATTTGGCCACTTAATCCCTTAAATTTGGCCTTTATTCCTTACAATTTGGCCATGTATTCCCTTAAGATTTGGCCACTTATTCCCTTAAATTTGGCCCTTATTCCTCAAAATTTGGCCACTTATCCCCTTAAAATCTGGCCTCTTATTCCTTTAAATTTGGCCACTTATTTCTTACAATTTGGCCACTTATTCCCTTAAATTTGGCCACTTATCCCCTTAAAATTTGGTCCCTTTTTCCTTTAAATTTTACCGTTATTGCCTTAAATTTGGCTCTTATTCCTTTAAATGTTGCCCTTATTCCTTAAATTTAGCCACTCATTCCCTCGAATTTGGCTCTTATTCCTTAAAATTTAGCCACTTACTCCCTCAAATTTGGCCCTTTTCCCCTCGAATTTGTCCCTTTCCCCCTTGAATTTGGCCCTTATTCCTTAAAATTCAGCCACTTATTCCCTTGAATTTGGCCGCTCATTCCCTTAAATTTTTGCCCCCGTTCCCCGAAATTTCAGGGGGTGTAAACCCGCCCGGGGACGGGGCGTCTCTCGGCGCTGGCAGCTGAAAACCGGCGGCAGAGCCGAACCCGACCCTATTTATTAATATTTCCCCAGTTCCGGCCCCTCGGGTCGGTTTGAGGGCCCCGCGCTCTTTGTGCCTCCGGTACCTGCTCGGGGGCTCCGGGATCTCCCCCTCCCCTCTCCCTCTTTTATTCCCGCCGGCTCCAGAAATCCCACTTTTTCTTTTCTCAGCCGAGCGGAACAACCCCGGAGCCCGCTGGGTGTGCGGGGACAGACAGGGGGGAGGAGGGAAACGGGGAAATCCAGGGATTTCCTCCTGCCGGATTAACCACGGGGGGCCCCCCGACCTGCCTGCGCCGGGGGGGAGGGAATTCGGGCTGGGAAAAGCCTGGAATGGGAGGGAGAAGAGGAGCCCCCTCCCCGTTCGATCGATTATCTGCGATCGGCGGGGACAAAGGGGGGGTCGGGAACGGGAATCAAAGCTGGGATGTACCAGGAGGGCCGGGAATGGGAATCAAAGCCGGGATGAGCCGGGGGGGTCGGGAATGGGAATCAAAGCCGGGATGAGCCGGGGGGGTCGGGAACGGGAATCAAAGCGGGATGAGCCGGGGGGGTCGGGAATGGGAATGAAAGCCGGGATGAGCCGGGGGGGTCGGGAATGGGAATGAAGCCGGGATGAACCGGGAGGGGCCGGGAATGGGAGGTCAAAGCCGTGGGGGGTCGGGAACGGGAATCAAAGCCGGGATGAGCCGGGAGGGGTCGGGAATGGGAATGAAAGCCGGGAGGAGCCGGGAGGGGCCGGAATGGGAATCAAAGCCAGGATGAACCGGGAGGAGTTGGGGAATGGGAATGAAAGCCGGGATGAGCCGGGAGGGACCGGGAACGGAATCAAAGCCGGGATGGAGCCGGGGGGGGGCCGGGAACGGGAATCAAAGCCGGGATGAGCCGGGAGGGGCCGGGGAATGGGAATCAAAGCCGGGATGAGCCGGGAGGGGCCGGGAATGGAATCAAAGCCGGGATGAACCGGGAGGAGTTGGGAATGGGAATGAAAGCCGGGATGAGCCGGGAGGGGCCGGGAATGGGAATGAAAGCCGGGATCAACCGGGAGGGGCCGGGAATGGGAATGAAAGCCGGGATGAACCGGGAGGGACCGGAGCCGCCCTCCCGCCGCGGGCTCTGGGGGTCAGAGGGGTCGTTCCCGCCGCTCCCCCCGCCACCAACCCCCCCTGTCGCGTGTCCCCAAAGGTGCATCGACCAGAAGTTCAAGCGCTGCCCGCCCCTGCCCAGCACCAGCGTGGTGATCGTGTTCCACAACGAGGCCTGGTCCACCCTGCTCCGCACCGTCTACAGCGTCCTGCACTCGGCCCCCGCCAGCCTGCTCAGGGAGGTCATCCTCGTCGATGACGCCAGCACCGACGGTGGGGACACGGGGGACACGGGGGAGACATGGGGGGACACGGGGACAGAGAGGTGTCGGAGCTGGGGTGGGATGTGGGGACACGGGGGTGTAGGGACCAGAGGGATGTGGGAGTTGTGGTGGGATGAGGGGAGAGGGATGAGGGAGCTGTGGTGGGATGCAGGATCCAGAGGGATGTGGAGCTGGGATGGGATATGGGGACACAGGGGTGTGGGAGCTGGGATGGGATATGGGGACACAGGGGTGTGGGAGCTGGGATGGGATGTGGGGACACAGGGGTGTGGGGACCTGCTGCACCCCATGTCCAGTGTCCTGCACTCGGCCCCCGCCAGCCTGCTCAGGGAGGTCATCCTCGGGGGATGACGCCAGCACCGATGGTGGGGACACGGGGGGACACGGGGGACACGGGGACAGAGGGGAGTGGGAGCTGTGGTGGGATGTGGGAAGAGAGGGATGTGGGGACAGAGGGATGAGGGAGCTGTGGTGGGATGCAGGATCCAGGGGAATGTGGGAGCTGGGGTGGGATATAGGGGCAGAGGGATGAGGGAGCTGTGGTGGGATGTGGGAGCTGGGGTGGAATGCAGGATCCAGAGGAATGTGGGGACCAGAGGGATGTGGGAGCTGGAGTGGGATGAAGGAGCTGTAGTGGGATATAGGGGCAGAGGGATGTGGGGACAGCGGGATGAGGGAGCTGTCGTGGGATGTGGGGACAGAGGGATATGGGAGCCACGATGGGATGCAGGATCCAGAGGAATGTGGGGACCAGGGGGATGTGGGAGCTGTGGTGGGATGTGGGGACAGAGGGATGAGGGAGCCATGGTCGGATTCAGGGGCCAGAGGGAGGAACAGGAGCCCTGGCAGGGTGTGGGGATCAGAGGGATGCGGGAGCCCTGGTGGGATATGAGGCCAGAGGGATGTGGGAGCTGGGGTGGGATGCGGGGCCAGAGGGATACGGGGGGTCGGGGGGGTGCAGGAGCCGTGGTGGGATGCAGAGGCCGGAGGAATGTGGGGACCAGAGGGACGTGGGAGCCGTGGTGGGATGTGGGGCCAGAGGGATGTTGGGAACTGTGGTCGGATTCAGGGGCCAGAGGGATGCAGGAGCCGTGGTGGGATGTGGGATCAGAGGGATGTGGGATCAGAGGGATGCAGGTGGGATTTAGGGGGCAAAGGGAGGAACAGGAGCCCTGGCAGGGTGTAGGATCAGAGGGATGTGGGATCAGAGGGATGCAGGTGGGATTTAGGGGGCAGAGGGAGGAACAGGAGCCCTGGCAGGGTGGTAGGATCAGGGGATGTGGGATCAGAGGGATGCGGGGGATGCCCGGTGTCCATTCCCGGGAGCCATGGCTCCGATCCACCGGGAGAAGCGGCTCGTGCCGATCCCGGGGCAGCCCCGGGACGTTCCAGCGGCTCCTCCCGCCCTTCACATCCCCGGGGATTTTCCCTTCCCCAACAAACACCAATCCCGACCCGGCCCGGGACACAAACTGGGCGCTCCCGCGAACACCTCGGTCACGGCAAACCCCGCGAGCCGCGCCCGGGGCTGATTAATTAACCACGTTAACAGCGCCTGGGGCTAATCAATTAACCACGTTAACCACGCCCAGGCTAATTAATTAACCACGTTAACCGCGCCCGAGGCTAATTAACTAACCACGTTTAACCGCGCCCGGGCTGATTAATTAACCACGTTAACCGCGCCCAGGGCAAATCAATTAACCACGTTAACCACGCCCAGGGCTAATTAATTAACCACGTTAACCGCGCCCGGGGCTGATTAATTAACCACGTTAACCGCGCCCGGGGCTAATTAACTAACCACGTTAACCGCGCCCGGGGCTGATTAATTAACCACGTTAACCGCGCCCGGGCTGATTAACTAACCACGTTAACCGCGCCCGGGGCTAATTAATTAACCACGTAAACCGCGCCCGGGGCTAATTAACCGGCGGGTTCAGGGTGGGTGTGTGGGAGGCGCGGACTCCACCTCGGCCCGGATAAATTCCCACTTCGAGGAGCCTCCGGTGCCGCGGGGCTGCACCGCCCGCGACCGCGCCCCCGCTGCGGTGGGGACGGGGGGGGCACTCGGGGTCCCTTCCCGGGGTGGTTCTCGGGGGGGTCCCAGCTCTCCCGTGGCCATTCCCAGCTCTCCCGTGGCCATTCCCAGCTCTTGGCTGCCCCGATATCCCGGTGTCCTGTGGTGACCCCGTGCCCGGTGTCCCCCCCCCTCAGTGACAGTTCGGTCCCGGTGACACCTGAGGCTCGGGGACGGGACCTCCTCCCCCCGGCAGCGCCCTGATCCCTCTCCAGGGGGGGATTCCATGGGAAGGGGCATTGGATGAGGAGAGGGGGGCGAGTCCTTCGCGAAACTCCCTTTCTTTGGCCAAACCCAGTGTGGATTTAGCCAAACCCAGTCCGGATTTAGCCAAAAACAGTGTGAATTCGGCCAAAGCCAGTCCGGATTTAGCCAAAGCCAGTCCAGATTTAGCCAAAACCAGTCCGGATTTAGCCAAAACCAGTTTGGATTCAGCCAAACCCAGTCCGGATTCAGCCAAAACCGCTGGGATTTGGGGAAAGACGATTCCACGTGTTTGAATCCGAAGCCGGGAGCAGCAGTTCTGGGGATGGGATGGGACGGGTGGGATGGAATGGGACGGGGTGGGGTGGGATGGGATGGGAGCAGCAGTTCCTGGGATGGAAGGAGTGGGATGGGATGGGAGCAGCAGTTCCTGGGATGGGAAGGGGTGGGATGGGATGGGAGCAGCAGTTCCTGGGATGGGAAGGGGTGGGATGGAAGCAGCAGGGTGGGATAGGATGGGGTGGAATGGGAGCAGCAGTTCCTGGGATGGGATGGAAGCAGCAGGGTGGGATAGGATGGGAGCAGCAGTTCCTGGGATGGAATGGGAGGGGAGGGGATGGGAAGGAGGGAAATGGGATGGGATAGGATAGGAGGGGGACAGCAGGATGGGATGGGATGGGATGGGAGGGGGTGGAAGGGGATGGAAGGGGATGGGAGGGGATGGGATGGGATGGATGGGATGGGATGGGATGGGATGGGATGGGATGGGATGGGAGCACCAAGGCGGGCTCGTGGGACGCAGGAACCGCCTCCTGCCCATCCCGACGGCTCCGGCTCCTGTCCCCCCGTCCCCCCGCCCCCGAATCCCGCAGAGTACCTGAAGGAGGAGCTGGATCGCTACGTGGAGCAGCTGCAGATCGTGCGCGTGGTGCGGCAGCGGGAGCGCAAGGGGCTCATCACGGCGCGGCTCTTGGGGGCCAGCGTGGCCAGCGGGGACGTGCTCACCTTCCTGGACGCCCACTGTGAGTGCCCGCCCCGCCCGGGGGTCCCCAGAGACCTCCCCCCCTTTTTCCTCTTTTCCCCTTCCCCTTCTTAACCCCCTTTTCCTCTTCTTTTTTTTTCCTCTTCCCCCTTTTTTCCTCTCCCCCCTTTTTTTCTACTTCCTCCCTTTTATCCTCTTCCCTCCTTTCTTCCTCTTTATTCCCTCCCTTTCCTTCTCTTATTCTTCCCTTTCCCCTTCCCCCTCTTTTTTCTTCTTCCCCTCCTTTTCCTCTTCTCTTTTCCTCCCCCCTTTTTCGTCCTCCCCCCTTTTTCCTCCTCCCCCCTTTTTCTCCTCCCCCCTTTTTCCTCCTCCCCCCTTTTTCCTCCTCCCCCCTTTTTCCTCCTCCCCCCTTTTTCCTCCTCCCCCCTTTTTCCTCCTCCCCCCTTTTTCCTCTCCCCCCTTTTTCCTCCTCCCCCCTTTTTCCTCCTCCCCCCTTTTTCCTCCTCCCCCCTTTTTCCTCCTCCCCCCTTTTTCCTCCTCCCCCCTTTTTCCTCCTCCCCCCTTTTTCCTCCTCCCCCCTTTTTCCTCCTCCCCCCTTTTTCCTCCTCCCCCCTTTTTCTCCTCCCCCCTTTTTCCTCCTCCCCCCCTTTTTCCTCCTCCCCCCTTTTTCCTCCTCCCCCCTTTTTCCTCCTCCCCCCTTTTTCCCTCTCCCCCCTTTTTCTCCTCCCCCCTTTTTCCTCCTCCCCCCCCTTTTCCCTCTCCCCCCTTTTCCCTCTCTCCCCCCCTTTTCCCTCTCTCCCCCCCTTTTCCCTCTCTCCCCCCCTTTTCCCTCTCTCCCCCCCTTTTCCCTCTCTCCCCCCCTTTTCCCTCTCTCCCCCCCTTTTCCCTCTCTCCCCCCCTTTTCCCTCTCTCCCCCCCTTTTCCCTCTCTCCCCCCCTTTTCCCTCTCTCCCCCCCTTTTCCCTCTCTCCCCCCCTTTTCCCTCTCTCCCCCCCTTTTCCCTCTCTCCCCCCCTTTTCCCTCTCTCCCCCCCTTTTCCCTCTCTCCCCCCCTTTTCCCTCTCTCCCCCCCCTTTTCCCTCTCTCCCCCCCTTTTCCCTCTCTCCCCCCCTTTTCCCTCTCTCCCCCCCTTTTCCCTCTCTCCCCCCTTTTCCCTCTCTCCCCCCCCTTTTCCCTCTCTCCCCCCCTTTTCCCTCTCTCCCCCCCCTTTTCCCTCTCTCCCCCCTTTTCCCTCTCTCCCCCCCCTTTTCCCTCTCTCCCCCCCTTTTCCCTCTCTCCCCCCCTTTTCCCTCTCTCCCCCCCTTTTCCCTCTCTCCCCCCCTTTTCCTCTCTCCCCCCCCTTTTCCCTCTCTCCCCCCCTTTTCCCTCTCTCCCCCCCTTTTCCCTCTCTCCCCCCTTTTCCCTCTCTCCCCCCCTTTTCCCTCTCTCCCCCCCTTTTCCCTCTCTCCCCCCCTTTTCCCTCTCTCCCCCCCTTTTCCCTCTCTCCCCCCCTTTTCCCTCTCTCCCCCCCTTTTCCCTCTCTCCCCCCCTTTCCCTCTCTCCCCCCCTTTTCCCTCTCTCCCCCCCTTTTCCCTCTCCCCCCTTCCCCTCTCCCCCCCTCTCCCCGGTTCCCAGGCGAGTGTTTCCACGGCTGGCTGGAGCCGCTGCTGTCTCGCATCGCGCACGAGCCGCGGGCCGTGGTGAGCCCCGACATCGCCACCATCGACCTGCACACCTTCGAGTTCTCCAAGCCCGCGCCCGGCGGGAAGCAGCACAGCCGCGGCAACTTCGACTGGAGCCTCACCTTCGGCTGGGAGCTGCTCCCGGCCCGCGAGCGGCAGCGCAGGAGGGACGAGACCTTCCCCATCAGGTGGGAGCACCCGGGGCTGCTCCTTCTCCCGGAAAATCGGGGCTTCGTGCCTCTGGGGGAGCGATTCTGCTCCTTCTCCCGGAAAATCGGGGGCTTGGTGCCTCTGGGGGAGCGATTCTGCTCCTTCTCCCGGAAAATCGGGGCTTGGTGCCTCTGGGGGAGCGATTCTGCCCCTTTTCCCCAAAAAATTGAGGGATTTGGTGCCTCTGCGTGAAGAATTCTGCCCCTTTTCCCAACAAATTGAGGGTTTTGGTGCCTCTGGGGGAGCGATTCTGCCCCTTTAACCCCAAAATTGATGGGCTTGGTGCCTCTGGGGGAGCGATTCTGCCCCTTTTCCCCCCAAAATTGAGGGTTTTGGTGCCTCTGGGGGAGTGATTCTGCCCCTTCACCCAAAAAATCGGGGACTTGGTGCCTCTGGGGAAGCGATTCTGCCCCTTTTCCCAGAAAATCGGGGGTTTGGTGCTTCTGGGGGAGCGATTCTGCCCCTTTTCCCCCAAAATTGATGGGTTTGGTGCCTCTGGGGGAGCGATTCTGCCCCTTTTCCCAAAAAATCGGGGGGTTGGTGCCTCTGGGGGAGCGATTCTGCCCCTTTTCCCCAAAAAATTGAGGGTTTTGGTGCCTCTGCGTGAAGAATTCTGCCCCTTTTCCCGACAAATGGGTGGTTTTGGTGCCTCTGGGTGAGCAAGTCCGCCCCTTTTCCCAACAAATCGATGTTTTTCTCACTTTTGGTGCCTCTGGAGGAGCGATTCTGCCCCTTTTCCCAACAAATCAGTGTTTTTGGTGCCTCTAGGGGAGCGATTCTGCCCCTTCCCAGTGGACTTTTCCCCCTGGGGGAAGGCTGAGACCTTCCCCATCAAGCAATCCCAGCCGGGGGGGATTCCTGATCCGGCTGCTTTTGCTCCTTTTCCCAACAAATCAGTGGGTTTGGTGCCTCTGGGGGAGCGATTCTGCCTCTTTTCCCGACAAATTGGGGTTTTTCCCTCAGTTTTGGTGCCTCTGGATGAGCAATTCCTCCCCTTCTCCCAACAAATCGGTGGTTTTGGTGCCCCTGGGGGAGCGGTTCCGCCCCTTTTCCCAACAAATCAGGGTTTTCCTCAATTTTGGTGCCTCTGTGTGAGTGATTCTTCCCCTTCCCCGGTGGAGTTTTCCCCCGGGACATCCCCAAACTCGGATTCCCACCTTTTTGTTTGCATTTACCCCTCCTTTGCCCCCGCAGGTCTCCCACCTTCGCCGGGGGCCTCTTCGCCATCTCCAGGTCCTACTTCGAGCACCTCGGCGCCTACGACGACCAGATGGAGATCTGGGGGGGGGAGAACGTCGAAATGTCCTTCAGGGTGAGGTTCAGGTGTGAGGAAAACATCTCTCTTTTAAATTTAGATTTAATTCCGTTTCAATTGTAATTTTAAATGTTTTAAATCCCTCGTAAACCCCGGGGAAGGAAGAAACGAGGGAAGGATTTACTCGATGCGTCGGGACTTTCCTCCCGCCGAGTTTCTGGGGGAAAAGACCCCTCGGGTTTAAATTTCCTGCGTTTTATGGTTTTACAAAATCCCCCTTTTCAGTGTGACGTAAATAATGGGATGGAATATCGGGATATGGAGACTTCCCTAGTTTAGGCCCAGACTAAACCATCCCTGCAGGTCTGGCAGTAAATACCAGACTGGAATATCAGGATATGGAGAATTCCCTAGTTTAGGCCCAGACTAAACCATGACATTCCCACAGGTCTGGAATTAAATACCAGGCTGGAATACTGGGATATGGATTCCCACAGGTGTGGCAGTAAATAACAGGCTGGAATATTGGAATATAGAGACTTTCCTAGTTTAGGCCCAGACTAAACCATGACATTCCCACAGGTCTGGAATTAAATACCAGGCTGGAATATCGGGATATGGAGACTTCCCTAGTTTAGGTCCAGACTAAATCACTCCATTCCCACAGGTCTGGCAGTCAATAACATTATGGAATACTGGGATATGGATTCCCACAGGTCTGGCAGTCAAAAACAGGTTGGAATATCCAGATAGGGAGACTTCCCTAGTTTAGGCCCAGACTAAATCACTCCATTCCCCCAGGTCTGGCAGTAAATAACAGGCTGGAATATTGGGATATGGACACTTCTCTAGTTTAGGCCCAGACTAAACCATTCCATTCCCACAGGTCTGGAATGAAATACCAGGCTGGAATATCGGGATATGGATTCCCACAAGTCTGGCAGTCAATAACAGGCTGGAATATCGGGATATGGAGACTTCCCTAGTTTAGGCCCAGACTAAACCATGACATTCCCACAGGTCTGGAATTAAATACCAGGCTGGAATATCGGGATATGGAGACTTCCCTAGTTTAGGTCCAGACTAAACCACTCCATTCCCCCAGGTCTGGCAGTAAATAATGGGATGGAATATCAGGATATGTGCACTTCCCTGTTTTAGGCCCAGACTAAACCACTCCATTCCTACAGGTCTGGCAGTAAATAACAGGCTGGAATATCGGGATATGGATTCCCACAGGTCTGACAGTCAAAAACAGGTTGGAATATCCAGACAGGGAGACTTCCCTAGTTTAGGCCCAGACTAAACCATTCCATTCCCACAGGTCTGGAATTAAATACCAGGCTGGAATATCGGGATATGGAGACTTCCCTAGTTTAGGTCCAGACTAAATCACTCCATTCCCACAGGTCTGGCAGTCAATAACAGGCTGGAATATTGGGATATGGACACTTCTCTAGTTTAGGCCCAAACTAAACCATTCCATTCCCACAGGTCTGGAATGAAATACCAGGCTGGAATATCGGGATATGGAGACTTCCCTAGTTTAGGCCCAGACTAAACCATTCCCACAGGTCTGGCAGTAAATAACAGGCTGGAATGCTGGGACATGGAGACTTCCCTAGTTTAGGCCTAAGACTAAACCGTGAGATTACAATAGGTCTGGCAGTAAATAACGAGCTGGAATACTGGAATATAGAGACTTTCCTAGTTTAGGCCCAGACTAAACCATGACATTCCCACAGGTCTGGCAGTAAATAACAGGCTGGAATGCTGGGATGTGGACACTTCCCTACTTTAGGCCTAAGACTAAGCCCTCCTGCAGGTGTGGCAGTGAATAATGGGATGGAATATGGAGATTTGGACACTTCCCTGGTTTAGACCTAAGACTAAACCATCCCTGCAGGTGTGGCAGTGAATAATGGGATGGAATACTGGGATATGGACACTTCCCTACCTTAGGTCTAAGACTAAGCCCTCCCCTAGGTCTGGCAGTAAATAACGGGATGGAATATGGAGATTTGGACACTTCCCTGGTTTAGGCCTAAGACTAAACCCTCCCCCAGGTGTGGCAGTAAATAATGGGATGGAATATGGAGATTTGGACACTTCCCTAGTTTAGGCCTAAGACTAAACCATCCCCACAGGTGTGGCAGTAAACAACAGGCTGGAATACTGGGATGTGGACACTTCCCTACTTTAGACCTAAGACTAAACCCTCCTGTAGGTGTGGCAGTAAATAACGGGGTGGAATATCAGGATATGGACACTTCCCTGGTTTAGGCCTAAGACTAAACCCTCCCTGCAGGTGTGGCAGTGAATAATGGGATGGAATACTGGGATATGGACACTTCCCTGGTTTGGGCCCAGACTAAACCCTCCCGCAGGTGTGGCAGTAAACAACAGGCTGGAATACTGGGATGTGGACACTTCCCTACTTTAGGCCCAGACTAAGCCCTCCCGCAGGTGTGGCAGTAAATAATGGGATGGAATATGGAGATTTGGACACTTTCCTACCTTAGGCCTAAGACTAAGCCCTCCCTCAAGTGTGGCAGTAAACAACAGGCTGGAATACTGGGATATGGAGACTTTCCTACTTTAGGCTTAAGACTAAACCCTCCTGCAGGTGTGGCAGTAAATAACGGGGTGGAATATTGGGATATGGAGACTTCCCTAGTTTAGGCCTAAGACTAAACCCTCCCTGCACGTCTGGCAGTAAATAATGGGATGGAATATGGAGATTTGGACACTTCCCTGGTTTAGACCTAAGACTAAACCATCCCTGCAGGTGTGGCAGTAAATAATGGGGTGGGATGTTGGGATATGGACACTTCCCTGCTTTAGGCCCAGACTAAACCATGACATTCCAATGGGTCTGGCAGTAAATAACAGGCTGGAATATCAGGATATGGAGACTTTCCTGGTTTAGGCCCAGACTAATCCCCTCCATCCCTGCAGGTGTGGCAGTAAACAACAGGCTGGAATACTGGGATGTGGACACTTCCCTACTTTAGGCCCAGCTAAGCCCTCCCGCAGGTGTGGCAGTAAATAATGGGGTGGAATATGGAGATTTGGACACTTCCCTACCTTAGGTCTAAGACTAAACCATCCCTGCAGGTCTGGCAGTAAATAATGGGGTGGAATATGGAGATTTGGACACTTCCCTGGTTTAGGCCTAAGACTAAGCCCTCCCGCAGGTGTGGCAGTAAATAATGGGGTGGAATTTGGAGATTTGGACACTTCCCTACCTTAGGCCCAGACTAAACCCTCCCGCAGGTGTGGCAGTAAATAATGGGGTGGAATATGGAGATTTGGACACTTCCCTGGTTTAGGCCTAAGACTAAACCATCCCCACAGGTGTGACAGTAAATAATGGGATGGAATATTGGCATATGGACACTTCCCTGGTTTAGGCCTGAGACTAAACCCTCCTGCAGGTGTGGCAGTAAATAACGGGATGGAATATGGAGATTTGGACACTTCCCTACTTTAGACCCGGACTAAGCCCTCCCGCAGGTGTGGCAGTAAATAATGGGATGGAATATGGAGATTTGGACACTTCCCTAGTTTAGGCCTAAGACTAAACCATCCCCACAGGTGTGGCAGTGCGGGGGGCAGGTGGAGATCATCCCCTGCTCCGTGGTGGGCCACGTGTTCCGCTCCAAGAGCCCGCACACCTTCCCCAAGGGCACGCAGGTGATCTCCAGGAACCAGGTGCGCCTGGCCGAGGTCTGGATGGACGACTACAAGGAGATCTTCTACAGGAGGAACCAGCAGGCGGCCCAGATGGCCCGGGAGGTAAACTGGGCAGACTGGGAGGGCCTCACTGGTTCTGCTGGTCGGGGGGTGTGGGAGCTTCACCCGAGCAGGGGGAGGGGGGGAACCACCACGTGCAGAATCAGCCAAAAAAAGCTATTTTTGGTTATTTTCTCTGTTAAATCGGGGTGTTTTCTGGTAGAAAAATGACGATTTTTTTTTTTTTAATGTATATTTATATAAAAATGGGAGGGCTTTTATGACACGGAAAAGGTGCCAAAATATCTCAGGCCTGAGGGGACCCCCCCCACTGGTCTGGGATGACCCCCAGCTCTGAGAAGGGGTTTTTTGGGAGGTTTTCCTTCCTGTTTTCAGAGGTCAGTTTAATTTTCCCACGTGACTTCCTCTATAAAATATCATTTTTCTATAAAAATAAGGTTTTTTACTACACCACCAAAATCCCTCCGAGCTCTTGGGGAGTGGCCGGAGCCTGAGGGGACCTGCCAGGTCTGGGATGACCCCCAGCTATGAGAAGGGGTTTTTTGGGGGTTTTCCTTGCTGTTTTCAGAGGTCAGTTTAATTTTCCCACGTGGCTTTGTCTATAAAATATCATTTTCCCATAAAAATGGGTTTGTTTTTTTACACCACCAAAATACCCCCGAGCTCTTGGGGAGCGGCCGGAGCCTGAGGGGACCTGCCAGGTGACCCCCCCACCGGCCTGGGATGACCCCCAGCTCCGAGAAGGGTTTTTTTGGGGGGGATTTTCAGAGGTCAGTTTAATTTTCCCACGTGGCTTTGTCACTAAAATATCATTTTTCTATAAAAATGGGGTTTTTTTACAACATCAAAATCCCTCCAAGCTCTTGGGGAGCGGTTGGAGCCTGAGGGGACCTGCCGGGTCTGGGATGACCCCCCAGCTCCGAGAAGGGGTTTTTGGGTTGGTTTTTTTTTTCCCTTGCCGTTTTCGGAGGTTCAGTTTCGTTTTCTCCACGTGGCTTCGTCGATAGAAGTCGTTTGGTGACATTACAGAGCGGCGGCGGCTGCGGGAGCGGCTCCACTGCCGGAACTTCACGTGGTACCTGCAGAACGTTTACCCCGAGATGTTCGTCCCCGACCTCACCCCGACCTTCTACGGGGCGGTGAGTGCCGGGAGAGCGCCGAGAATTCCCGCCGGGAACAACCGAGCGGGAAAATCCCCCGGCCTTGGGTTGAGGGGGTCGCTTTAGGTGCTGCCGCGTCTGTCGCCTGTCCCCCTGTCTGTCCCCGTGTCTGTCCCCCTGTCTGTCCCCGTGTCTGTCCCCCTGTCTGTCCCCCTGTCTGTCCCCGTGTCTGTCCCCGAATCCGTCCCCGGCTGGCGGGGAGGGGTTTTTGGGCTGCGGCCCCGCTGGAATCCGGCAGAGCCGGTTTTTGGGGGGGCAGTTCCGGGGGGGGAACCCGCGGGGACGCGGCTTTTTGGGGCAGAGTGGGGACAAAGAGCTGCAAAGTTTCCCCTCGAGAGAACCGAACGCCGGCCCGGAACGGGATGGGCTTGGAAAACTCGGCTGGGGACGGGACACGGAGCTTCGGCTCCATCCCTAAGGAATTGGGAACAGGCAGGACACGCAGCTCCGGCTCCATTCCAAAGGAATCTGGGGACAGACAGGACACGGAGCTCCAATCCCATCCCTGAGGAATTGGGACAGGCAGGATTTGCAGCTCCAATTCCATCCCTGAAGAACTGGGAACAGACAGGACACGGAGCTCCAATTCCATTCCTGAGGAATTGGGAACAGACAGGACTCGGAGCTCCGGCTCCATTCCTGAGGAATTGGGAACAGGCAGGATTTGCAGCTCCAGCTCCATCCCTGAGGAATTGGGAACAGGCAGGATTTGCAGCTCCAATCCCATCCCTGAGGAATTGGGAACAGGCAGGATTTGCAGCTCCAATTCCATCCCTGAGGAATTGGGAACAGGCAGGACACGGAGCTCCGGCTCCATCCCTGAGGAATTGGGAACAGGCAGGACACGGAGCTCCAGCTCCATCCCTGAGGAATTGGGACAGGCAGGATTTGCAGCTCCAATCCCACCCCTGAGGAATTGGGAACAGGCAGGATTTGCAGCTCCAATCCCACCCCTGAGGACGGAGCTGCCCAAAAAGCCCCTTTTCCCCGAGCCGGGTGTTGTGTCCTGGGGCTGCCCCTCCCCAGCCGGGTCCGTGCGACAGCGGGGGACAGGGAGGGGACAGCAGGTGACAGGGAGGTGACAGCAGGTGACAGGGAGGTGACAGCGGTGACAGGGAGGGGACAGCAGGGGACAGGGAGGGGACAGAGGTGACAGGGAGGGGACAGCAGGGGACAGGGAGGGGACAGCAGGTGACAGAGGTGACAGGGAGGGGACAGCAGGTGACAGAGAGGGGACAGCAGGTGACAGCAGGTGTCAGCGAGGGGACAGCAGGTGACAGCAGGTGACAGAGACGTGACAGCAGGTGACAGAGAGGGGACAGCAGGTGACAGATGTGACAGCAGGTGACAGCAGGTGACAGAGAGGTGACAGAGAGGTGACAGAGAAGTGACAGCAGGTGACAGGGAGGGGACAGCAGGTGACAGAGGTGACAGGGAGGGGACAGCAGGTGACAGGGAGGGGACAGCGAGGTGACAGCAGGTGACAGAGGGGACAGCAGGTGACAGAGGGGACAGCAGGTGACAGAGGGGACAGAGAGGAGACAGCAGGTGACAGCGAGGGGACAGCAGGTGACAGCAGGTGACAGAGGGGACAGCAGGTGACACAGGTGACAGAGACGTGACAGCAGGTGACAGAGAGGGGACAGCAGGTGACAGAGGGGTGACAGCAGGTGACAGAGAGGGGACAGCAGGTGACAGGGAGGGGACAGCAGGTGACAACCAGGCTGGCGCCGGGTCCTGGCTCCCGTCCAACTTTTAATTCACCTTTTATTTCCTGGAGCCTCGGCCCGGGCGGTTTCTCCTTTGCCTCGGGGGTTGGCCCGGGCGTTCCCCGTGTCCTGGAAAGGTCCCGGCCCCGGACGCGGCGCTCCCGGCCCGTGTTTGCAGAGCGATCACCGGAGCCCTGCGCGGCCCGGAGCCGGGGCGGGGCCTGTCCCGCCCCTCTGAGACTCTTTTTCCCCCCCCCCTTTCCTCCTTTTCCCCCTCCCTTTCCTCCTTTCACTCCCCTTTTCCTCCCTTTTTCCTCTATATTCCCCTTTTCCTCTTTATTTCCCCCCCTTTTTTCTCTCCCCCCCTTTTTTCTCTCCCCCCCTTTTTTCTCTCCCCCCCCTTTTTTCTCTCCCCCCCTTTTTTCTCTCCCCCCCTTTTTTCTCTCCCCCCCTTTTTTCTCTCCCCCCCTTTTTTCTCTCCCCCCCTTTTTTCTCTCCCCCCCTTTTTTCTCTCCCCCCCTTTTTTCTCTCCCCCCCTTTTTTCTCTCCCCCCCTTTTTTCTCTCCCCCCCTTTTTTCTCTCCCCCCCTTTTTTCTCTTCCCCCCTTTTTCCTCTTCCCTCCCTTTTTTCCTTCTCCTTTCCTTTTTTCCCTCTTCCTCCCCTTTTTTTCCTCTTTCCTCCCTTTTTCCTCTTCCCCCTGTTCCTCCTCTTTATTCCCTCCCTTCCTCCTCTTTATTTCTCCCCCTCTTTATTCCCTCCCTTTTTTTCCTCTTCCCCCCCTTTTTCCTCTTCCCCCCCTTTTTTCCTCTTCCCCCACTTCCTCCTCTTCATTCCCTCCCTTTCCTCTTTATTTCCCCCCTCACCTTCCCCCCTTTTTCTCTCCTCGCCTTTCCTCTTCCCCCCTTTTCCTCTTCCCTCCCTTCCTCCTCTTTATTCCCTCCCTTTCCTCCTCTTTATTTCTCCCCCTCATCTTCCCCCCTTCCTCCTCTCCCCCCCTTTTCCTGCTCTTCTCCCCCGTCCTTCCTTTTCCCCTCCCTTCCTCCTCCTCTTTTTCCCCCTCCCCTCCCCGCAGATAAAAAATGAGGGCACCAAGAGCTGCCTGGACGTCGGGGAGAACAACCACGGGGGGAAGCCCCTCATCATGTACCCCTGCCACGGGCTGGGGGGCAACCAGGTGGGCGCCCCCGACCCCTCATTTCCCCTCCTGTCCCCCCGGGGGGTGACCCTCGGGGGGCTCGGCCCGACGCGTCCTCACCCTGTCCCCGCAGTATTTCGAGTACACGAGCCAGCGGGAGCTGCGGCACAACATCGGCCGGGAGCTGTGCCTGCGGGCGGGGCCGGGCCCGGCCGAGCTGGGCGAGTGCCAGTTCCGAGGGAAGCCCGGCCGGGTGCCCGCCAACGAGGAGTGGGAGCTGGGACAGGTGAGGGGGGCACCGCCCCGGCCCGGGAATCCCCTCTGGGGAGGGAGAATCGTCCCCGCCGCGGGGCTGGTCCTCTGCCGGTTCCCATCGGTCACACCCCTCGTTCATCCCCTCCGGTCACACCCAATTCACCCTCCTATCAGACCCCCATTCACCCCCCCCTCGGTCACACCCCTCGTTCATCCCCTCGGGTCACACCCAATTCACCCTCCTATCACACCCCTCGTTCACCCCCCCCCTTCGGTCACACCCTCATTCACCTTCTGGTCACACCTTCATTGACCCCCCCGGTCACACCCCCGGTCACCCCTTTGGTCACACCCCCATTCACCTTCTGGTCACACCCCCATTAAGTCCCTTGGTCACATCCCCATTCACCCCTTTGGTCACACCCCCATTGACCCCCCCAGTCACATGCCTGGTCACACCCCGGTCACACCCCCATTCACACCCCCATTCACCCCCTGGTCACACCCCCATTCACCCCCCGGTCACACCCCCCTTTGACCCCTCTGTCACACCCCCATTATCACCCTGGTCACACCCCCATTGTCCCCCTCGTTCACACCCCATTCACTTTCTGGTCACACCCCCGTTCACCCCTTTGGTCACACCCCCATTCAGCCTCTGGTCACACCCCCATTGACCCCCCCATGTCACACCCCCATTCACCCCTTTGCTCACACCCCATTCACCCCTCTGGTCACACCCTCATTGACCCCTCCCCTGGTCACACCCACATTCACCCTCTGGTCACACCCCCCTTTGACCCCTCCCCGGTCACACCCCCATTCACCCCCCCTTGGGTCACACCCTGTTGACCCCTTTGCTCACACCCCCATTCACATTCTGGTCACACCCCCATTCACCCCTTTACTCACACCCCTCGTTCACCCCCCCATTCACACCCCTATTCACCCCCTGACCCCACCCCCATTCACCCTCCCTGGTCACACCCCTATTGACCCCCCCCGGTCACACCCCCATTAACCCTTTGGCCACATCCCCATTGACCCCCTCGGTCACACCCCCATCCATCAACCCCGGTCACACCCCCAGTCACCCCCCAGTCACACGCCCCTTTGACCCCTCCCCTGGTCACACCCCCATTCACCTTCTGGTCACACCCCCATTCACCTTCTGGTCACACCCCCCCAGTCACACTCCCCTGTGACCCCTCCCCTGGTCACACCCCCATTCACCTTCTGGTCACACCCCCCCAGTCACACCCCCCTTTGACCCCTCCCTTGGTCACACCCCCATTCACCTTCTGGTCACACCCCCGTTCACCCCTTTGGTCACACCCCCATTGAACCCCCCTGGTCACACCCCCAGTCACCGCCCGCTCACACCCACATTGACCCCCTGGTCACACCCCCCATTCACCACCACCCCCCCTCCCATCATACCCCCACCGACCCCAGTCACCCCTTTGGTCACCCCTCCCACTCACCCCCCCCATTCACCCGGTCACACCCCCATTCACCCCTTTGGTCACACCCCGGTCACACCCCTGGTCACACCCCGGTCATACCCCCATTCACCCCCGAGGTTACACCCCTGTCACACCCCGGTCACACCCCCATTCACCCCTGGGTCACACCCCTGTAACACCCCTATCACACCTCATTAACCCCTTTGGTCACACCCCTGGTCACACCCCGGTCACACCCCCATTCACCCCTTGGTCACACCCTCATTCACCACCACCCCCCGTCACACCCCTGTCACACCCCTGTCACACCCCCACTCACCCCTTTGGTCACACCCCTGTCACACCCCCACTCACCCCTTTGGTCACACCCCTGTCACACCCCCATTCACCCCGAGGTTACACCCCTGTCACACCCCCATTCACCCCGAGGTTACACCCCTGTCACACCCCATCACACCTCATTCACCCCTTTGACCACACCCCTTTGGTCACACCCTGGTCACACCCCTGGTCACACCCCTGATCACACCCCGGTCACACCCCCATTCACCCCGAGGTTACACCCCTGTCACACCCCTATCACACCTCATTCACCCCTTTAGCCACACCCCTTTGGTCACACCCCCACTCACCCCTTTGGCCACACCCCTTTGGTCACACCCCCACTCACCCCTTTGGCAACACCCCTTTGGTCACTCCTTGGTCACACCCCCATTCACCCCCGGGTCACGCCCCCATTGACCCCCGGGTGGGATCGGGCTCTGCTCCCAGGAAGCAGCAGCAGGACAAGAGGGTTTGGTCTCCAGCTGTGCCAGGGGAGGGGCAGGTTGGATATTAGGAAGAATTTCTTTCCAGAGAGGGATCAGACACTGGAATGGGCTGCCCAGGGAGGGGGTGGATTCTCCGTCCCTGGAGGTGTTTAAGGACAGACTGGATGTGGCACCAGTGCCACGGGCTGGGAACCACGGCGGGGTTGGAGCGAGGGTTGGGCTGGATGAGCTCGGAGGTCCCTTCCAACCCGGCTGACTCTGTGATTTTGTGATTCTGTGATTCTGTGATTCTCTAATTCTCTGATTCTGTGATTCCATGATTCTCTGATTTTCTAATTCTGTGATTCTCTGATTCTCTAATTCTCTGATTCTCTGGTTCTTTAATTCTCTGATTCTGTGATTCTCTGATTCTCTGATTTTCTAATTCTGTGATTCTCTGATTCTCTAATTCTCTGATTCTCTGGTTCTTTAATTCTCTGGTTCTTTAATTCTCTAATGCTCTGATTCTCTAGTTCTGTGATTCTCTGATTCTCTGACTCTGTGATTCTCTAATTCTTTAATTCTCTGATTCTCTGATTATAAGATTCTGTGATTCTGTGATTCTCTGATTCTCTGATTCTTTGATTCTGATTCTCTGATTCCATGACTCTCTGATTCTCTAATTCTCTGATACTCTAATTCTCTGATTCTCTGGTTCTTTAATTCTCTAATTCTCTGATTCTCTGGTTCTTTAATTCTCTAATTCTCTAATTCTCTGATTCTCTGATTCTCTGATTCTCTAATTCTCTGATTCTGTGATTCTCTAACTCTCTGGTTCTCTGATTCTCTGATTCTCTGGTTCTCTAATTCTCTAATTCTCTAATTCTCTGATTCTCTGGTTCTTTAATTCTCTGATTCTCTGGTTCTTTAATTCTCTAATTCTCTGATTCTCTGATTCTGTGACTGATTGCTCCCCTTGGTTTCCCGGCAGAACCGGCTCATCAAGAACTTGGCCTCGGGTTCGTGCCTGACGGCGCGGGGGCCTCACCCGGCGCTCGTCCCCTGCGACCTCACCGACCCCCACCAGCTCTGGGCCTTCACCTGACCGGGGCTGAGCCCCCCCGGCCCCGGCCCCGCTCAGGAAAACCAGAACCCACAGAAAACCAACCCAAAACCTTCCTTGGTGGCTTCAGTTGAAGAAGCAAAAGCCTCAAAGCTGCTGCGTTTCGCCGTGACCTTGAACTGACTCCTGTGCCTTCGGAGCCGGGAATTCCGGGGGCCCCGCTGGGCCCGGGGGGTTCCCCAGGGCCCCCCAAAGTGTGGCACTTGTGGAGACCCCCGTGATGCTCCTCAGGACCTCCTGCTCGTCCTCCCCCTCCCCGGCTCCGGCCGGAGACTCCCGAGCTCCTCCCGGGCATGGAAAAGGTGGATTCCCTTCCCAGAGGGGGAATCCGGGTGGGAAAAGCGGGAAATGCGGGTGGTGACCACGGGGGGAGGTGACCACGGGTGGCTTGGGGTGGCCCCAGACGGGCAAGGGGAGGAATTGGGATCTGTGCCTTGGATTAGGGAGGGAGGGGATTTTAGGAAGGTCATGGGGAGATCGTGTTCCCGGGGAAACCCCGAGTTTTCCTTGGAGACTGGAGCAGAACTGCACCAGGTGCTTTGGGATTCTGGAGTTTTGTTCCCCTGGGGGCACACGACGATCCCCATGACCCCAAAGGCTGCTTCCCAGCGTTTTCCAGGGGCATTTTTGGGGTTTATAATTGTTGTTGTTGTTGCAAAATGACGATTCCCAGGGGCGATTCCCGCTCGGGCTGATCCCGAGCAGGATTTTCCCTGGATGCCACCACGGCATCCAGATCTCCTCAGGTCACCTCTAAGTCCTGGTTTGTTTGGGTTTTTTTTGTCAAGCCCGACTCCTGTCGCTGCCCCTTCCGTCGCCATTTCATTTATCCTCCAGGAAAATCCCCCCGGAAGGGACATAAAGGGGCAGAACCTGCCTTGGACACGGGACCTCAAATAAAGAGATGATTTATTTTCCACAGATCCCGTCTCCGGCTCCTCCCAGCTCCCCTCGCTCCTCCCATTCCAATTCCCTCCCTCTCCTTGCCCTGAAAACTCCCTTTTGCAGCCAAAATGTGACTTTAATCCCTTTGTGTCACACTTGGGGGGTTCGTTTGGGTCGGGGTGTCCCTGGGTGGGGTGGAGCTTTTGCTGCTGAAATCCCCAAACCCGACACCCAAGAGTGTTGTCCAAGCACTCCCTGACCTCTGGAATTGTGGAATGATGGATTATCCTGAGCTGGGAGGGACCCACAGGGATCATCGACATCAACTCTTGGCTCTGCAAAGGACAAACCCCAACCCCCCAAAATCCCACTGGCCAAGAGTGCTGTCCAAGTGCTCCCTGCCCTCCGGAATCCCGGGATCGTGGAATGGCCGGAGCTGGAGAGAACCCACGAGTGTCCCAGAACTGTGGGACGTGTGGAGTTGGGGGGGACTCACCAGGAACGTTCTGTCCAGCTCCTGGCCCTGCACAGAACAGCCCCAAAACCCCCAAAATACCCCAATCCCAATGGATCTGGGTGGTCCAGGCGCTCCCTGACCTCCGGGATCATGGAATCCTGGGATACCTGAGTTGGGAGGGATCCACAGGGATCACAGAATCTTGGAATGTTCGGTGTCGGAGGGGATCCAACAAAGCTCCTCGAGTCCAACTCCTGGCCCTGCACAGCACAACCCCAAAACCATCATTAATGCCCCAATCCCACCTTTTTGGCCCCAAAATGGGGTCACAGCCCTTCGTGTCCCCTGGGGGGGGTTCCCTCGGGTCGGGCTGTCCCCGGGTGGGACCCTTTGCTTCCGTCCCTGCCCCTCCCTTGGGGCCGATCAAACAACCCCGAGTGTGGGGAGATCGTGTTCCCGGCAACCCTCCTGTTTTCCTGGAGATAAGGGCAGAACTGCTCCAGGTGCTCTGGAATTCCCGCAGCTTTGTTGCCCTGGGCACACGACGGTCCCCGTGACCCCGAGGGCTGTTTGCCAGCGCCTGCACCTCGAGGCCAAAGGTTCCCCCAAAACAGCCCCAAGTCGGAGCTGAAGGGGTGGAAAACGTCACAGTTTTGGCCCCAAATCCGGGTTTTATTCCAGCCCTGGTGGGTGTCCCGTTTATCCCCAAAAGAAGGCCCCTGGGGGGGAGGGGGAATCTCCTGATCCAGCCCTGGGGGGGTTGGGGAGGGGGGGGAAGGTCGTTCCCTGGGTTTGCCTCCATTTCCCCATCCCGATGTGGCACCTTCAGGGCTTGGACCAAACCCTGGGACCATCCCCCAAATCCGGGCCGTGGATGAGCCCCAGGAGGAGCATCCTGGGGGCTGAGAGCGGGACAAACTCGGGACAGGAGTGGGGAAGGGCAGAGCAGCTGGGGGGCACTCGGGGGGTGTCCCACAGACCCAGAGCCGGGGGGCACTCGGGGGGTGTCAGAACCCAGATCCGGGGGGCACTCGGGGGGGTGTCAGGACCCAGATCCGGGGGGCACTCGGGGTGTCCAAAGGACCCAGAGCCGGGGGGCACTCGGGGGGTGTCCAAGGACCCAGATCCGGGGGGCACTCGGGGGTGTCCCAAGGACCCAGAGCCGGGGGGCACTCGGGGGGTGTCCCAAAGACCCAGAGCCAGGGGGCACTCGGGGGGTGTCCCACAGACCCAGAACTGGGGGGCACTCGGGGGGTGTCCCAAGGCCCCAGAGCCGGGGGGCACTCGGGGGGTGTCCAAGGCCCCAGATCCGGGGGGCACTCGGGGTGTCCCAAGGACCCAGAGCCGGGGGGCACTCGGGAGGTGTCCCAAGGACCCAGATCCGGGGGGCACTCGGGGGGTGTCCCAAGGCCCCAGAGCCGGGGGGCACTCGGGCCGTGCCCGGGGCGCTCCGGCCTTGCCCTCGGGCCGTGTGTGCTCTGGCAGAGGGTCCAAGGCCGCCCGGGGGGGCCGCGGCACCTGCTTTCCTTCCCGCCCCTCCCTCGCCGGCCCCGTTAAAGCGGCCGCGCCGCAGCCCCCGCTCCCGCCGCCTCCGCCGCGCCCCGGGACGAGGACGATGATGAAGATGCTGCAGCTCGTGCTCCTCGCCGCCCTCGCCCTCTGCGGTGGGTGCCCCGACGGAGCCTTCGGCCTCCGACCCCCCTGACCTCCCCCTCCCGGCCGCTGCTCACCCGTGTCTCTGTCCCTCTGTCCCTCTGTCCGTCTGTCCGTCTGTCCCTCTGTCCCTCTGTCCCTCTGTCCGTCTGTCCCACTGTCCCTCTGTCCCTCTGTCCGTCTGTCCCCCTGTCCGTCTGTCCCCTGTCCCTCTGTCCCTCTGTCCCTCTGTCCCTCTGTCCCCCTGTCCCCCTGTCCCTTTGTCCCTCTGTCCCTCTGTCCCCCTGTCCCTCTGTCCCTCTGTCCCTCTGTCCCTCTGTCCCCCTGTCCGTCTGTCCCCCTGGCCCCTGTCCGTCTGTCCCCCTGTCCCTCTGTCCCTCTGTCCCTCTGTCCGTCCTGTCCGTCTGTCCCCAGGGCGCTGCTCCGAGCCGGCTCTCGCGGGCACCCAGCGCGTGGTCGGGGGCACCGAGGCGCGCTCGCACTCCTGGCCCTCCCAGGTGGGTCCTGCCGGGGGTCCCCCGGCCCGGCGGTCGTGCGGCCCCGGCACCCGCCAGTGACCCCCCCCGTGTGTCCCCCCCGCCCAGATCTCCCTGCAGTATTCCTCGGGGGGCAGCTGGCACCACACCTGCGGGGGATCCCTCATCCAGAGGAACTGGGTCATGACGGCAGCCCACTGCGTCACCAGGTCCGTGCCCACCCTGAAAACCCCGCGGCAAAATCCTTTGCACCCCCAAAACCTCCTTCCCACCCTTGGAGGCATCACTGGGGCTCCTCGTTTGGGGGCCCCTCAGGGAAAAGCCCTTTGGACCCCCAAAACCTCCTTCCCACCCCTGGAGGTCTTTGGGGTTCCTCACTCGGGGGCTCCTCAGGAAAAGCCCTTTGCCCCCAAAAAACCTTCCCACCCTTGGAGGCACCTCGGGGGCTCCTCAGGAAAAGCCCTTTGCTCCCCAAAAACCCCCTTCCCACCCTTGGCAGCCTTTGGGGCTTCTCTCTCGGGGGCTCCTCGGCAAAAGCCCTTTGTTCCCACAAACCTTCCCACCCTCGGAGGCCTTTGGGGCTCCTCGCTCGGGGGCTCCTCGGCAAAAGCCCTTTTTCCCCAAAACCTTCCCAGCCCTGGAGGGCCTTTGGGGCTCCTCGCCCGGGGCTCCAGGGCCCGTCTCCGGGAGCATCCTCTCCTCGCCCGGAGCGCTCGGGATCGGCTCAGCCCCGCCCTGAGCGCGCTTTGGGGCCGATCCCCTTTTCCCCCCGGCCGGCAGCAACCTGAACTTCCGCGTGGTGGCCGGGGAGCACAACCTGAGCGCCAACGAGGGCACCGAGCAGGTCTTCAGCGTCAGCAGGATCATCATCCACCCCTTCTATAACAGCAACAACGTCGCCGCAGGGTAACGCCCGCGGGAGGGGGCTCGGGGGGAGCCCGGCCGCCCTTCGGGGGGGCCCGGCCACAACCTCTCCCCTCTCCCTCCCTGGGCAGCTACGACATCGCCCTGCTGCGCCTGGGCAGCTCGGCCACCCTCAACAGCTACGTGCAGCTGGCGGTGCTGCCCCAGGAGGGCACCGTCCTGCCCAACAACTACCCCTGCTACATCACGGGCTGGGGGCCGCACCCGCAGTGAGTCCGGGGGGCCCCAATGCCCCCGACCGGGGGCACCGCGGGGAGCTCAGGCGGCTTTGGGGAGCCCGGGCAGGGCCGGGAGGCGTCACGGGAGGCTTGGTCGGGGGCCGGGGGGGGTTTGGGGGGATTCGGGGGCACGGGGGCCGGGAGGGTTTGGGGGGATTCGGAGGGCACGGGGGCCGGGGGGGTTTGGGGGGATTCGGGGGGCACGGGGGCCGGGGGGGGCCGCGGGCCGGGCTGGGGCCGGGGGGGGGCCCGCGTGGGCCGCGGGTCTGGGGCCGGAGGGCACTGACGGCGCCGGGTCCGTGCAGCCAACGGGCAGCTGTCCAGCGTCCTGCTCCAGGCCTACCTGCCCGTGGTGGACTACCAGACCTGCTCCAGCTCGGCCCTACTGGGGCTCCACCGTCAAGAACACCATGGTCTGTGCCGGCGGCGACGGCGTGCGCTCCGGCTGCCAGGCACGGCCCTGCTCCCCCCCGGGCACCTCCAGCATCCCCGGGCACCTCCAGCATCCCCCGGGCACCTCCAGCATCCCCCCAGCACCTCCAGCATCCCCTTGTGCACCTCCAGCATCCCCCCAGCACCTCCAGCATCCCCCCGGGCACCTCCAGCATCCCCCCAGCACCTCCAGCATCCCCCTGGGCACCTCCAGCATCCCCCCAGCACCTCCAGCATCCCCTCTGCCCCCGGGGAACTCTAACCCAGCGCCCTCTCTGTGCCCCTCCGGGCACCTCCAGCATCCCTGGGGCCCCTGACCCCTCCCTGTGGCCCTCTCTGGCCCCTCTCTGTGCCCCCCGGCACCTCCAGCATCCCCTCTGCCCCCCAGGGAACTCTCTGTGCCCCCCCCAGCACCTCCAGTGTCCCCGCTCCCCTCACTCACCGTTCCCTGGCTGGGCCTCCCCCGTTCCCCCTCCTTCCCCTCGCTCACCGTTCCCTCACTGTGCCCCCGTTACCCCCCCGGACCCCTTTCCCCCCCATTCACCGGCCCCTCTCTGCACTCCCCCGGCTCCCTCCTTCCCCTCTGGCTCACCCACCCTCGCCCTGACCCCCCTTTCCCCCTCTCACCCCCCAGCCCCTCCCTGTGCCCCCCGGCTCCCCCGAGCCCCTGTGCCCCCTCTGACCCCCCTGTGCCCCCTCTGACCCCCCTGTGCCCCCTCTGACCCCCCTGTCCCCGCAGGGCGATTCGGGCGGGTCCCCTCCACTGCGCCGTCAATGGCCAGTACCAGGTGCACGGGGTCACCAGCTTCGTGTCCAGCCTGGGCTGCAACACGGCCCTCAAGCCCACCGTGTTCACGCGCGTCTCCGCCTACATCTCCTGATCAACAGCGTGAGGCCCCAGCCGGCTCCGGACCCGCCCATCGACCCTTCCCCTTCCCATTCCCGACCCCTTTCCCCTTCCCGGCCCCTTTCCCGGCCCCCGTTCCCCTTCCCCTTCCTGTTCCCCTTTCCCGACCCCGTTCCCAGCCCCGTTCCCATTCCCGTTCCCCTTCCTGTTCCCGAATCCGTTCCCAGCCCCGTTCCCATTCCCGTTCCCCTTCCTGTTCCCGACTCCGTTCCCATTCCCCTTCCCCTTCCCGTTCCCCTTCCCGGCCCCGTTCCCAGCCCCATTCCCATTCCCATTCCCGTTCCCCTTCTCGTTCCCCTTCCCGATCCCAGCCCGTCCCCGTTACCATTCCCGTTCCCCTTCTCGTTCCCGTTCCCTTCCCCGTTCCAGTTCCCGACCCTGTGCCTATTCCCCGTTCCCAGTCCCGTTCCCGTTCCCGTTCCCGTCCCCGTTCCCAGCCCCGTTCCCGACCCCGTTCCCCTTCCCGACCCCGTTCCCGTTCCCAGCCCCGTTCCCGTCCCGTTCCCGACCCCGTTCCTGTTCCCAAACCCGTCCCCGTTTCCATTCCCGTCCCCGATCCCGATCCCGTTCCCATCCCCGTTCCCATTCCCGTCCCCCGTCCCCAGCCCCGTTCCCGTTCCCATTCCCGTCCCCGTCCCGTCCCCGTCCCCTTCCCCTTTCCAGCCCCTTTCCCGTCCCGGTCCCGGCCGGGCTCAGCCGCTGCCTTTGTGCCCCCCAGGTCATCGCCCAGAACTGAGCCGAGCCCCGCCAGCCCCCGGCCCGCCCCGGGGGCACCGCCCGCCCCCCCGGCGCTCCCCGCGCCCCCCGCACCCGCAGCCCCCGCCCGCAATAAAAGCTCTGCCGCCGCCCGGACTCGCTCCCTGCTCTGCCCCGCGCCCGAGCCTTCCTCCTCCTCCTCCTCCTCCTCCTCCTCCTCCTCCTCCTCCTCCTGCCCCCCCGAACCCTCCTCTTCCTCCCCCTCGGGGAAAAGCCCCCGGCTCGGAGCTGGGGGGGCACCGGAACCCCCCGGGATGGGGGAAAAAGGGGCAAACGCCGCAAATCCCCTTCCCGGGCAGCACCTGCGGGCCCTGGGGACACGGGGGGACACAGGGGGCACGGGGGGACATGGGGGGACACGGGGGGACATGGGGGACATGGGGGGACACGGGGGGACACGGGGGGCAGGGGGGGACACGGGGGGACACGGGGGGACACGGGGGGACACGGGGGTCATGGGGGACACGGGGGGACACGGGGGACATAGAGGGACACGGAGGGACATGGGGGGACACGGGGGGACACGGGGAACACGGGGGGACATGGAGGGACACGGGGTGGACACGGGGGGACACGGGGGACATGGGGGGACACGGGAGGGGACACGGGGGGACACGGAGGGACATAGAGGGACACGGGGGAGACACGGGGGGACACGGGGGGACATGGGGGGACACGGGGGGGACATGGAGGGACCACGGGGGGCAGGAGGGGACACGGGGGGACACGGGGGTCATGGGGGACACGGGGGGACACGGGGGGACATAGAGGGACACGGAAGGACACGGGGGGACACGGGGGGACATGGGGGGGACACGGGGTGGACACGGGGGACACGGGGGACATGGGGGGACATGGAGGGACATGGAGGGACGGGGGGGACGGGGGACATAGAGGGACACGGGGGGACATGGAGGGACAAGATGGGGGCACAGGGGGACACAGGGGGACACGGGGGGACACGGGGGGACACGGGGGGACACGGGGGACATGGGGGGACACGGGGGGGACAGGGGGGACATGGAGGGACATGGAGGGACATGGAGGGACGGGGGGGGACGGGGGGACATAGAGGGACACGGGGGGACACGGGGGGACACGAGGGGACACGGGGGGACATGGGGGGGACACGGGGGGGACATGGAGGGACATGGGGTAGACACGGGGGGGACATGGGGGACACGGGGGGACACGGGGGGGGGACAGGGGGACATGGAGGGACATGGGGGGACAACGAGGGACACGAGGGACACAGAGGAACACGGGGGGGACACACGGGGGACACGAGGGGGATCCCACTGGGATCCTCTTCCCAAACCCACCTCCTGGCCAGCAGAGATGTTGCATTCGGGCACTGTCACCTCCTCGGCCTGGGGCTGCTGTGCCACCACCCCCCGGGCTGGGCACAAACCAGCAGCACCAACGGGCACCCCCTTCCCAAATTAACCCCAAACCGGACCCGGGGGGGAATCCAGAGCCGGGAGGGGCTTCCCCTCACCCCTCTGGCACGTCCCGCTGGACAAACCTGCCCTGGACAACAAGGACACCCGGCCCAGGCCCCGAGGGAAGCCAGGCCATGGAATCCTCAGGGATTCCAGCCAAACTTCCCCAGCCTGGCTCTGCCAGGACCCCTTCTGGCAAAGTGTCCAGCCCGGCCCGACAAACCCCCCGGGCTGAGGGGTGGGGACAGGGGGGTCAAATGGGGGCAAAAGGGGCAAAGGGGATCCAGGGGGTGATGTGGGGCTGGGGAGCAGGTTCGGGGGGGGTTCCAGAGGGCTTTTCCAGGGCTCTCCAAAGCCCTCCTGGAGGACTCGGGTGCAGGGCTGGAAGGTCAGCTGGGTGAGTTGGGTGGTGGCCCCGCACTGGGAGGAGCCACTGACCCCCCCGGGCACAGAGAAGCCCCCCAGAGAGACCCCAGGAGAGGAGGGGCTGGGAAATCACCCCTGGGTGGAGTTTGGGCTGAACAGACCCGGCGACCTCAGCCTTGGCTTCCCCCCCTTCACCATCCCCGGGGCCTCCTCTGGGCACTGAGAGCTCCAGACCCTTCCCAAGGGAGGATCTCCCGTGTTGTGCCCCCCAAACTGCCACATCCAGGTGACTGCCCTGCTCTGCTCTCTTCTGGGGAGGTTCACCTCGAGTCCTGGGGCAGTTTGGGTGCCTCATTCCCCACCTGGATGTGGTCCCATTCCCACCTGGATGTGGCCCCATTCCCACCTGGATGTGGTCCCATTCCCACCTGGATGTGGCCCCATTCCCACCTGGATGTGGTCCCATTCCCACCTGGATGTGACCCCATTCCCACCTGGGTGTGGCCCCATGTCCCACCTGGATGTGACCCCATTCCCACCTGGATGTGGCCCCATTCCCTAACTGGAGGTGGCCTCATTCCCTACCAGGATATGGCCCCATTCCCACCTGGTTGCAGCTCCATGTCCCACCTGGTTGCAGCTCCATGTCCCACCTGGATGTGGCCCCATTCCCACCTGGATGTGGCCCCATTCCCACCTGGATGTGGCCCCATGTCCCACCTGGATGTGGCCCCATTCCCACCTGGATGTGACCCCATTCCCACCTGGATGTGGCCCCATGTCCCACCTGGATGTGACCCCATTCCCACCTGGATGTGGCCCCATTCCCACCTGGGTGTGGCCCCATTCCCCAAAGGGTGCCCCTGTCCCGTTTGGGGCCGCAGGTTCTCCAGGACGATGCCCCGGGCAGAGCAGCCAAGGCTTTGCTCAAGGGCCCCCTGGGGACCCCCACCCAGCTCTCCCTCCCCAGGACCCTCAGGTCCCGTTCCCAGCTGTTCTCCAGCCCCTCATTCCCAGTCTGTCCATCTGCACAGTCCCTGAACTGGGAAAGGACCCCCAAGGTCACCCCGGCCCACCCTCCCTCCGGGGCTGCCCCATCCCAGGAGCAGAGTCCATCCCTCGCCCTCGTGGGGGTGATTTCCCAGCCCCTCCTCTGGGGGTCCCGGGGCAGTTTGGGGGGCACAACACGGGAGATCCTCCCTTAGGAAGGGTCTGGAGCTCTCAGTGCCCAGAGGAGGCCCCGGGGATGGTGAAGGGGGGGAAGCCAAGGCTGAGGTCGCCGGGTCTGTTCAGCCCAAACTCCACCCAGGGGGTGATTTCCCAGCCCCTCCTCTCCTGGGGTCTCTCTGGGGGCTTCTCTGTGCCCGGGGGGGTCAGTGGCTCCTCCCAGTGCGGGGCCACCACCAAACTCACCCAGCTGACCTTCCAGCCCTGCACCCGAGTCCTCCAGGAGGGCTTTGGAGACCCCTGGAAAAGCCCTCTGGAACTCCCCCCAAACCTGCTCCCCAGCCCCACGTCACCCCATGGATCCCCTTTGCCCCTTTGCCCCCATTTGACCCCCCTGTCCCACCCCTCAGCCCGGGGGGTTTGTCGGGCCGGGCTGGACACTTTGCCCAGAAGGGTCCTGGCAGAGCCAGGCTGGGAAGTTTGGCTGGAATCCCTGAGGATTCCATGGCCTGGCTTCCCTCGGGGCCTGGGCCGGGTGCCCTTGTTGTCCAGGGCAGTTTGTCCAGCGGGACGTGCCAGAGGGGTGAGGGGAAGCCCCTCCCGGCTCTGGATTCCCCCCCGGGTCTGGTTTGGGGTTAATTTGGGAAGGGGGTGCCCGTTGGTGCTGCTGGTTTGTGCCCAGCCCGGGGGGTGGTGGCACAGCAGCCCCAGGCCGAGGAGGTGACAGTGCCCGAATGCAACATCTCTGCTGGCCAAGGAGGTGGGTTTGGGAAGAGGATCCCAGTGGGATCCCCCCCGTGTTCTCCTGTGTCCCTCCGTGTCCCCCCATGTCCCCCGTGTCCCTCCCCGTCACCCCGTGTCCTCCTGTGTCCCCCCGTGTCCCCCCATGTCCCCCCCATGTCCCCCCCATGTCCCCCCATGTCCCCCCATGTCCTCCCCATGTCCCCCCAATGTCCCCCCATGTCCCCCCTATGTCCCCCCCCATGTCCCCCGTGTCCCCCCGTGTCCCTCCATGTCCCCCCCGTCCCCCCGTGTCCCCCCCCGTGTTCCCTCATATCCCCCGTGTCCCCCCGTGTCCCCCCGTGTCCCCCCGTGTCCCCCATGACCCCCGTGTCCCCCCGTGTCCCCCATGTCCCCCCGTGTCCCCCCATGTCCCCCCGTGTCCCCCCGTGTCCCCCGTGTCCCCCCGTGTCCCCCCGTGTCCCCCCATGTCCCCCCGTGTCCCCCCGTTGTCCCCCCATGTCCCCCCGTGTCCCCCCATGTCCCCCATGTCCCCCCGTGTCCCCCGTGTCCCCCCGTGTCCCCCCGTGTCCCCAGGGCCCGCGGTGCTGCCCGGGAAGGGGATTTGCGGCTTTTTCCCCTTTTCCCCCATCCCGGGGGGGTTCCGGTGCCCCCCCAGCTCCGAGCCGGGGGCTTTTCCCCGAGGGGGAGGAAGAGGAGGGTCGGGGGGGCAGGAGGAGGAGGAGGAGGAGGAGGAGGAGGAGGAGGAGGAGGAGGAGGAAGGCTCGGGGGCAGCGGGAGGGCGGGTCCGGGCGCGGGGCAGAGCAGGGAGCGAGTCCGGGCGGCGGCAGAGCTTTTATTGAGGGCGGGGGCTGCGGGTGCGGGGGGCGCGGGGGGCGCCGGGGGGGCGGGCGGGGCCCCCGGGGCGGGCCGGGGGCTGGCGGGGCTCGGCTCAGTTCTGGGCGATGACCTGGGGGGCACAAAGGCAGCGGTTGAGCCCGGCGGGGACCGGGACGGGACGGGACATGGAAGGGGACGGGGCTGGGGACGGGGACGGGAATGGGAACGGGGATGGGAATGGGAAGGGGAACGGGAAGGGGAACGGGGACGGGAACGGGATCGGGATCGGGGACGGGAATGGAAACGGGGACGGGGCTGGGAACAGGAACGGGGTCGGGAACGAGGCTGGGAACGGGAACGGGGTCGGGAAGGGGAACGGGGTCGGGAACGGGGCTGGGAACGGGGACGGGAAATGTAACGGGAACGGGACTGGGAACGGGGAATAGGAACGGGGTCGGAGAGGGGAACGGGAACGGGGAAGGGAACGGGAACGAGAAGGGAAACGGGAATGGTAACGGGGACGGGAACGGGATCGGGAAGGGGAACGAGAAGGGGAACGGGAATGGGAATGGGAATGGGAATGGGAATGGGAATGGGAATGGGAATGGGAATGGGGCCGGGAACGGGACCGGGAAGGGGAACGGGAAGGGGAAGGGGAATGGGAACAGAGTCGGGAACAGGAAGGGGAACGGGAATGGGAACGGGGCTGGGAACGGGGTCGGGAAAGGGAAGGGGAAGGGGAAGGGGAACGGGGTTGGGAAGGGGAATGGGAAGGGGAACGAAGTCGGGAACGGGAAGGGGAGTGGGGCCGGGAAGGGGAACGGGGTCGGGAAGGGGAAGGGGAACGGGGCAGGAACGGGGCCGGGAAGGGGAAAGGTGTCGGGAATGGGAACGGGGCCGGGAAGGGGAACGGGGCCGGGAAGGGGAAGGGTCGATGGGCGGGTCCGGAGCCGGTTGGGGCCTCACGCTGTTGATCCAGGAGATGTAGGCGGAGACGCGCGTGAACACGGTGGGCTTGAGGACCGTGTTGCAGCCCAGGCTGGACACGAAGCTGGTGACCCCGTGCACCTGGTACTGGCCATTGACGGCGCAGTGGAGGGGACCGCCCGAATCGCCCTGCGGGGACAGGGGGGTCAGAGGGGGCACAGGGGGGTCAGAGGGGGCACAGGGGGGCTCGGGGGAGCCGGGGGGGCAGAGGGAGGGGCTGGGGGTGAGAGGGGGAAAGGGGGGTCAGGGCGAGGGTGGGTGAGCCAGAGGGGAAGGAGGAGCCGGGGGAGTGCAGAGAGGGGCCGGTGAATGGGGGGAAAGGGGTCCGGGGGGTAACGGGGGCACAGTGAGGGAACGGTGAGCGAGGGGAAGGAGGGGGAACGGGGGAGGCCCAGCCAGGGAACGGTGAGTGAGGGGAGCGGGGACACTGGAGGTGCTGGGGGGGCACAGAGAGTTCCCTGGGGGGCAGAGGGGATGCTGGAGGTGCCGGGGGGCACAGAGAGGGGCCAGAGAGGGCCACAGGGAGGGGTCAGGGGCCCCAGGGATGCTGGAGGTGCCCTGAGGGGCACAGAGAGGGGCTGGGTTAGAGTTCCCCGGGGGCAGAGGGGATGCTGGAGGTGCCCAGGGGATGCTGGAGGTGCCCGGGGGGGAATGCTGGAGGTGCTGGGGGAATGCTGGAGGTGCTGGGTGGATGCTGGAGGTGCCCAGGGGGATGCTGGAGGTGCCCGGGGGGGAATGCTGGAGGTGCTGAGGGGGGATGCTGGAGGTGCCCGGGGGGGATGCTGGAGGTGCCCGGGGGATGCCGGAGGTGCCGGGGGGGAGCAGGGCCGTGCCTGGCAGCCGGAGCGCACGCCGTCGCCGCCGGCACAGACCATGGTGTTCTTGACGGTGGAGCCCCAGTAGGCCGAGCTGGAGCAGGTCTGGTAGTCCACCACGGGCAGGTAGGCCTGGAGCAGGACGCTGGACAGCTGCCCGTTGGCTGCACGGACCCGGCGCCGTCAGTGCCCTCCGGCCCCGACCCGCGGCCCCCGCGGCCCCCCCGGCCCCAGCCCGGCCCGCGGCCCCTCCCGGCCCCCGTGCCCCCCGAATCCCCCCAAACCCCCCCCGGCCCCCGTGCCCCCCGAATCCCCCCAACCCCCCCCCGGCCCCCGTGCCCCCCGAATCCCCCCAAACCCCCCCGGCCCCCGTGCCCCCCGAATCCCCCCAAACCCCACCGGCCCCCGACCAAGCCTCCCGTGACGCCTCCCGGCCCCGCCCGGGCTCCCAAAGCCGCCTGAGCTCCCCGCGGTGCCCCCGGTCGGGGGCATTGGGGCCCCCCCGGACTCACTGCGGGTGCGGCCCCAGCCCGTGATGTAGCAGGGGTAGTTGTTGGGCAGGACGGTGCCCTCCTGGGGCAGCACCGCCAGCTGCACGTAGCTGTTGAGGGTGGCCGAGCTGCCCAGGCGCAGCAGGGCGATGTCGTAGCTGCCCAGGGGAGGGGAGAGGGGAGAGGTTGTGGCCGGGCCCCCCCGAAGGGCGGCCGGGCTCCCCCCGAGCCCCCTCCCGCGGGCGTTACCCTGCGGCGACGTTGTTGCTGTTATAGAAGGGGTGGATGATGATCCTGCTGACGCTGAAGACCTGCTCGGTGCCCTCGTTGGCGCTCAGGTTGTGCTCCCCGGCCACCACGCGGAAGTTCAGGTTGCTGCCGGCCGGGGGGAAAAGGGGATCGGCCCCAAAGCGCGCTCAGGGCGGGGCTGAGCCGATCCCGAGCGCTCCGGGCGAGGAGAGGATGCTCCCGGAGACGGGCCCTGGAGCCCCGGGCGAGGAGCCCCAAAGGCCTCCAGGGCTGGGAAGGTTTTTGGGGAAAAAGGGCTTTTGCCGAGGAGCCCCCGAGCGAGGAGCCCCAAAGGCCTCCGAGGGTGGGAAGGTTTGTGGGAACAAAGGGCTTTTGCCGAGGAGCCCCCGAGAGAGAAGCCCCAAAGGCTGCCAAGGGTGGGAAGGGGGTTTTTGGGGAGCAAAGGGCTTTTCCTGAGGAGCCCCCGAGCGAGGAGCCCCAAAGACCTCCAGGGGTGGGAAGGAGGTTTTGGGGGTCCAAAGGGCTTTTCCTGAGGGGCCCCCAAACGAGGAGCCCCAGTGATGCCTCCAAGGGTGGGAAGGAGGTTTTGGGGGTGCAAAGGATTTTGCCGCGGGGTTTTCAGGGTGGGCACGGACCTGGTGACGCAGTGGGCTGCCGTCATGACCCAGTTCCTCTGGATGAGGGATCCCCCGCAGGTGTGGTGCCAGCTGCCCCCCGAGGAATACTGCAGGGAGATCTGGGCGGGGGGGACACACGGGGGGGTCACTGGCGGGTGCCGGGGCCGCGCGACCCCCGGGCCGGGCCGAGGGACCCCCGGCAGGACCCACCTGGGAGGGCCAGGAGTGCGAGCGCGCCTCGGTGCCCCCGACCACGCGCTGGGTGCCCGCGAGAGCCGGCTCGGAGCAGCGCCCTGGGGACAGACGGACAGACGGACAGAGGGACAGGGGGACAGAGGGAGAGACGGACAGACGGACAGAGGGAGAGACGGACAGGGGGACAGACGGACAGAGGGACAGAGGGACAGAGGGACAGACGGACAGAGGGACAGAGGAATAGAGGGACAGAGGGACAGAGGGACAGAGGGAGACAGACGGACAGAGGGACAGGGGGACAGAGGGACAGAGGGACAGGGGGACAGAGGGACAGAGGGACAGAGGGACAGACGGACAGAGGGACAGGGGGACAGAGGGACAGAGGGACAGGGGGACAGAGGGACAGAGGGACAGACGGACAGAGGGACAGAGGGACAGAGGGACAGACGGACAGGGGGACAGAGGGAGAGGTGAGCGGCGGCCGGGAGGGGGAGGTCAGGGGGGGTCGGAGGCCGAAGGCTCCGTCGGGGCACCCACCGCAGAGGGCGAGGGCGGCGAGGAGCACGAGCTGCAGCATCTTCATCATCGTCCTCGTCCCGGGGCGCGGCGGAGGCGGCGGGAGCGGGGGCTGCGGCGCGGCCGCTTTAACGGGGCCGGCGAGGGAGGGGCGGGAAGGAAAGCAGGTGCCGCGGCCCCCCCGGGCGGCCTTGGACCCTCTGCCAGAGCACACACGGCCCGAGGGCAAGGCCGGAGCGCCCCGGGCACGGCCCGAGTGCCCCCCCGGCTCTGGGGCCTTGGGACACCCCCCGAGTGCCCCCCGGATCTGGGGCCTTGGACACCCCCCGAGTGCCCCCCGGATCTGGGTCCTTTGGACCCCCCGAGTGCCCCCTGGCTCTGGGTCCTTGGGACACCCCCCGAGTGCCCCCCGGATCTGGGTCCTTTGGACACCCCGAGTGCCCCCCGGCTCTGGGGCCTTGGGACACCCCCCGAGTGCCCCCTGGCTCTGGGTCCTTGGGACACCCCCCGAGTGCCCCCCGGCTCTGGGGCCTTGGGACACCCCCCGAGTGCCCCCCGGATCTGGGTCCTTTGGACCCCCCGAGTGCCCCCCGGCTCTGGGGCCTTGGGACACCCCTGAGTGCCCCCCGGCTCTGGGTCCTGACACCCCCCGAGTGCCCCCCGGATCTGGGTCCTTTGGACCCCCCGAGTGCCCCCCGGCTCTGGGGCCTTGGGACACCCCCCGAGTGCCCCCCGGCTCTGGGTCTGTGGGACCCCCCGAGTGCCCCCCGGATCTGGGTCCTTGGACACCCCCCGAGTGCCCCCCGGCTCCGCTGCCCTTCCCCACTCCTGTCCCGAGTTTGTCCCGCTCTCAGCCCCCGGGATGCTCCTCCTGGGGCTCATCCACGGCCCGGATTTGGGGGATGGTCCCAGGGTTTGGTCCAAGCCCTGAAGGTGCCACATCGGGATGGGGAAATGGAGGCAAATCCAGGGAACGACCTTCCCCCCCTCCCCAACCCCCCAGGGCTGGATCAGGAGATTCCCCCTCCCCCCCAGGGGCCTTCTTTTGGGGATAAACGGGACACCCACCAGGGCTGGAATAAAACCCGGATTTGGGGCCAAAACTGTGACGTTTTCCACCCCTTCAGCTCCGACTTGGGGCTGTTTTGGGGGAACCTTTGGCCTCGAGGTGCAGGCGCTGGCAAACAGCCCTCGGGGTCACGGGGACCGTCGTGTGCCCAGGGCAACAAAGCTGCGGGAATTCCAGAGCACCTGGAGCAGTTCTGCCCTTATCTCCAGGAAAACAGGAGGGTTGCCGGGAACACGATCTCCCCACACTCGGGGTTGTTTGATCGGCCCCGAGGGAGGGGCAGGGACGGAAGCAAAGGGTCCCACCCGGGGACAGCCCGACCCGAGGGAACCCCCCCCAGGGGACACGAAGGGCTGTGACCCCATTTTGGGGCCAAAAAGGTGGGATTGGGGCATTAATGATGGGTTGGGGGTTGTGCTGTGCAGGGTCAGGAGTTGGACTCGAGGAGCTTTGTTGGGTCCCCTCCAACACCGAACATTCCAAGATTCTGTGATCCCTGTGGATCCCTCCCAACTCAGATATCCCAGGATTCCATGATCCCGGAGGTCAGGGAGCGCCTGGACCACCCAGATCCATTGGGATTGGGGTATTTTGGGGGTTTTGGGGCTGTTCTGTGCAGGGCCAGGAGCTGGACAGAACGTTCCTGGTGAGTCCCCCCCAACTCCACACGTCCCACAGTTCTGGGACACTCGTGGGTTCTCTCCAGCTCCGGCCATTCCACGATCCCGGGATTCCGGAGGGCAGGGAGCACTTGGACACCACTCTTGGCCAGTGGGATTTTGGGGGGTTGGGGTTTGTCCTTTGCAGAGCCAAGAGTTGATGTCGATGATCCCTGTGGGTCCCTCCCAGCTCTGGATATTCCATGATCCTCATGGATCCCTCCCCACTCCAGATATTCCATGATCCTCATGGATCCCTCCCAGCTCTGGATATTCCATGATCCTCATGGATCCCTCCCAACCCTGGATATTCCATGATCCTCATGGATCCCTCCCAGCTCTGGATATTCCATGATCCCTCTGGGTCCCTCCCAACTCTGGCTATTCCATGATCCTCATGGATCCCTCCCCACTCTGGCTATTCCATGATCCTCATGGATCCCTCCCCACTCTGGCTATTCCATGATCCTCATGGATCCCTCCCGACTCCAGATGATTCCAGAGTCGGAGTGTTTTGACAACACTCTTCAGAGCCGGGATTTTGGAATTCATGGATTTTTGGAGTTCTCCTGTGCAGGGCCAGGAGTTGGACCTGGCGATCCTCGTGGATCCCTCCCAGCGCCGGATATTCCCGGCTCTTGGACGTTGGGATTTTGGGATTAGTGGGAATTTCGGGGTTGTCCTTTGCAGGGCCAGGGGTGCCAGGGGGGTCGTTCCAGGGGTGCCAGGGGGGTCATTCTGGTGGTGCCAGAGGAACCATTCCAGGGGTGCCAGGGGGGCTGTTCCAGGGGTGCCAGGGGGGCCATTCTGGGAGTGCCAGAGGGGTTGTTCTGTAGGTGCCAGGGGGGTTGTTCCGGGGGTGCCAGGGGCGCCCTTCAAGGGGTACCAGGGGGGTCATTCCAGGCATGTCAGAGGGGCTGTTCTGGGGGTGCCAGGGGGGGGCATTCCAGGGTTTCCAGGGGGGGCATTCCAGGGTTTCCAGGGGGTCCATTCTGGGGGTACCAGAGGGGCCCGTTCCAGGGTGCCAGGGAGGTCATTCCAGGGGTGCCAGAGGGGTCATTCTGTGGGTGCCAGGAGGGCCATTCCAGGGGTGCCAGGAGGGCCATTCTGTGGGTGCCAGGGGGGCCATTCTGTGGGTGCCAGGGGGGCCATTCTGGGGGTGCCAGGGGGGCTGTTCTGGGGGTGCCAGAGGTGTCGCTCAGTGGGTGCCAGGGAGGCCATTCCAGCGTTTCCAGGGGGGCCATTCCAGGGGTGCCAGGGGTGTCGTTCCGGATGTGCCAGGGGGGCTGTTCTGGGGGTGTCAAGGGGGCCACTCCGGGGGTGTCAGGGAGGACATTCTGGGGGTGCCAGGGGGGTCATTCCAGGGGTTCTGGGGGGGCCATTCTGGCGGTACCATGGGGCCCATTCTGGGGGTGCCAGGGGGGCCATTCCAGGGATGCCAGTGGGGCCGTTCTGGGGGTGCCATTCTGGGGGAGCTATTCTGGGGGTGCCAGGGGGGTCATTCCAGGGGTTCTGGGGGGGCCATTCTGGCGGTACCAGGGGGGCCATTTTGGGGGGTACCAGGGGGGCCATTCTGGGGGTGCCAGGGGGGCCATTCTGGGGGTGCCATTCTGGGGGAGCTATTCTGGGGGTGCCAGGGGGGTCGTTCCAGGGGTTCCAGGGGGGCCATTCTGGGGGTGCCAGGGGGGTCATTCTGGGGTTGTCATTCTAGGGGTGCCAGGGGGGCCGTTCCGGGGGTGCCAGGGGGGCAGTTCTGAGGATGCCAGGAGGGACATTCTGGGCGTGCCAGGGTGTGATTCCAGAGGGACCCATTCCGGGGGTACCAGGGGGGTCATTCCGAGGGGGCCCGTTCCGGGGGTGCCAGGGTGTTGTTCCGGGGGGCCATTTCCGGGGGACCCATTCCGGGGGGGCCGTTCCAGGGGGGGCCGTTCTGGGGGTACCAGGGGGTCGTTCGGGGGGTGTCGTTCTGGGGGTGCCAGGGGGTCGTTTCGGGGGGAGCCCATTCCGGGGGTGCCAGGGTGTCGTTCCGGGGGGACCGTTCCGGGGGTGTCGTTCCGGGGGGGGCCATTCAGGGGGTGTCGTTCCGGGGGTGTCATTCCGGGGGGCCGTTCTGGGGGGGCCGTTCCGGGGGTGTCATTCCGGGGGGCCGTTCTGGGGGGGCCGTGCCGGGGGGGCCGTGCCGGGGGGGCCGTTCCGGGGGTGTCATTCCGGGGGTGTCATTCCGGGGGCCATTCCTGGGGGGCCGTTCCGGGGGTGTCATTCCGGGGGGCCGTTCCGGGGGGGCCGTTCCGGGGGTGTCATTCCGGGGGGCCGTTCTGGGGGGGCCGTGCCGGGGGGGCCGTTCCGGGGGTGTCATTCCGGGGGGGCCGTGCCGGGGGGCCGTTCCGGGGGTGTCATTCCGGGGGTGTCATTCCGGGGGCCGTTCCGGGGGGGCCGTGCCGGGGGTGTCGTTCCGGGGGGCCGTTCTGGGGGGGCCGTGCCGGGGGGGCCGTGCCGGGGGGCCGTTCCGGGGGGGCCGTTCTGGGGGTGTCATTCCGGGGGGCCGTTCTGGGGGGGCCGTGCCGGGGGGGCCGTGCCGGGGGGCCGTTCCGGGGGGGCCGTTCTGGGGGTGTCATTCCGGGGGTGTCATTCCGGGGGCCGTTCCGGGGGGGCCGTTCCGGGGGTGTCATTCCGGGGGGCCGCTCCGGGGGCCCGTTCCGGGGGGGCCGTTCCGGGGGTGTCATTCCGGGGTGCAGCGGATGCTGCGGTGACCTCGAACTTCCTCCGTCCCCAACCCCCCCGGCAGCGGGGCCGCGGGAGGGGCCGGGCCGGGCCGAGCCGAGCCGAGCCATGGCCGAGGGCAGGGCGGGCAGCGCCGGGCTCTTCGCCAGGCAGGTCCAGAAGCACCTGAGCCGCGCCCAGGAGAAGGTGAGGGGGGGCCCGGCATTCCCGAAATCCCGGCCCTGCTCGGGTCCAGCCCTGTTCCCCCCCCGGCAGCGGGGGAGCCGCACGGCAGGAATTTGGGGGCTCTGGGTCGTCGCTCCGAGGATTTTGGGGGGCTCTGGGTCGTCGCTCCGAGGATTTTGGGGGGCTCTGGGTCGTTGCTCCGAGGAATTTGGGGGGCTCTGGGTCGTCGCTCCGAGGCTTTGGGGGCTGGGGGCGTCTCCTAAAGCCCCCCCGAGATCGTTTGGGTTTTCCAAAAGTGGCGTTTCCCGCCCCAGAACCTTCTGGAGGGGGGTTCTGAGTCGTCGCTCCCAGGAATTTGGGGGGCTCTGGGTCGTTGCTCTCAGGGTTTGGGGAGTGGTGGCATCTCCTAAAGCCCCCCAGGGTGGTTTGGGTTTTCTAAAAGCGGGGTTTTCCACCCCAAAACCTTCTGGGGGGGGAGTCATGGGGGGGCTGTGAGGGGGTGGCAGGGGGTGCCTGGGCTGGGGGGGGGGAATTTGGGGGGCTCTGGGTCGTCGCTCCCAGGGTTTGGGGGGTGGTGGCGTCTCCTAAAGCCCCCCAAGGTGGTTTGAGTTTTCTGAAGGTGGGGTTTTCCACCCCAAAACCTTCTGGGAGTGGCTGGGGGGGCGCGGGAAGGGGGTGACAGGGGGTGCCCGGGCTGGGGGTGAAATTTGGGGGGCTCTGGGTCGTCGCTCCCAGGGTTTGGGGGGTGGGGGCGTCTCCTAAAGCCCCCCCAGGGTGGTTTGGGTTTTCTAAAAGTGGGGTTTTCCACCCCAAAACCTCCCGTGGGGTCACGGGGGGCTGTGAGGGGGTGGCAGGGGGTGGTCCCCCCCCGGACAGGGGGTGCGGGGTCGTCCCGGGAATGGGGTGGGCGGGAAGGAGGGGGAGGGGCAGCGGAAACGGGCGATTCTCGCCCGGTTTGGGGCAGTTTTGGGGTCGTTCCCCTTCCCTTTCCCTCCCCAAAAGGGCGGTGGCGGTTTTGGGGGGACACAAAGACTCCCCCTCCCCACCCCAGGTTTCCTGGCCGGGGCTCGGGGCTAAATTTGGCTCCCCCGGGGCTCTTATCGGCCCCAACCGGCTGCGGCTGCTTCCGGACCCCCCAAATCTGCCTCGGCCCCACCCGGGCTCTTCCGGGGGGGTCAAACCCCTTCCTGACCCCCCAAATCTGCCTCAGCCCCACCCGGGCTCTTCCGGGGGGGTCAAACCCCTTCCTGACCCCCCAAATCTGCCTCAGCCCCACCCGGGCTCTTCCGGGGGGGTCAAACCCCTTCCTGACCCCCCAAATCTGCCTCGGCCCCACCCGGGCTCTTCCGGGGGGGTCAAACCCCTTCCTGACCCCCCAAATCTGCCTCAGCCCCACCCGGGCTCTTCCGGGGGGTCAAACCCCTTCCTGGACACCCCAAATCTCCCACCTGGCTCAGTCTTCTTCCTTGGGATGTTCAGCCTCTTCCTGGACACCCCAAAGTTTCCCTTTCCTCTTCCTGGGGGTTCAAACCTCTCCTGGACACCCCAAATCTCCCTCCAGCCCCACCCTGGGCTCTTCCTGAGGAGCTCAACCCCTTCCTGGGCACCCCAAAACTCCTCCATCCCTCATCCCACGCTTTCCCAAGTGGATCAAACTCTTCCTGGACACCCCAAAGTTCCCCCTGTCTGGCTCCAGCCTCTTTTGGGGGGGCTCAGCCTCTTCCTGGGCACCCCAAATCTCGCTCCCACTCAGCCCTGGGCTCTTCCAGGGGTTCCAACCCCTTCCTGGGCACCCCAAAGTTCCCCTTTCCTCTTCCTGGGGGGGTCAAAGCTCTTTCTGGACACCCCAAATCTCCCACTTGGCTCCATCTTCTCCCTTGGGATGTTCAACCTCCTCCTGGGCCCCCCAAATCTCCCACCTGCTCCCGGCTTCTTCCTGGGGGGGCTCAGCCTCTTCCTGCACACCCCAAATCTCCCTCCAGCCCCACCCCAGGCCCTTCCTGAGCAGCTCAACCCCTTCCTGGGCACCCCAAAAATCCCCCCACTCAGCCCTGGGCTCTTCCCTGGGCTTCCAACCCCTTCCTGGACACCCCAAAGTTCCCCTTGCCTCTTCCTGGGGTGTCAAAGCTCTTCCTGGACACCCCAAATTTCCCCCTGTCTGGTTCCAGCCTCTTTTGGGGGAGCTCAGCCTCTTTCTGGACACCCCAAAGTTCCCCTTTCCTCTTCCCGGGGGGGCCAAAGCTCTTCCTGGACACCCCAAATCTCCCACTTGGCTCCATCTTCTCCCTTGGGATGTTCAACCTCTTCCTGGACACCCCAAATTTCCCCCTGTCTGGTTCCAGCCTCTTTTGGGGGGGCTCAACCCCTTCCTGGGCACCCCAAAGCTCCTCCATCCCTCATCCCACACTCTTCCTGGGGGGTCAAAACTCTTCCTGGATAGGGGGTTTTGGAGGTGTTTTGGGGTGTTTGGGGTTGTTTTGGGGGTGTTTTGGGGTGTCTTCAGGTGTTTTGGGGGTTTTTAGGATGTTTTAGGGTGTTTTGGGGTGGTGTAGGCTGTCTTGGGCTGTTTTGAGCTGTTTTGGGTGTTCGGGGATGTTTGGGGGTCTTTCAGGGTGTTTCAGGCTGGTTTGGGCTGTTTTGGGGTAGTTTGGGATGTTTTCAGGTGTTTTGGGATATTTTGGGATGTTTTAGGGTGTTTGGGGGTGTTTTCACGTATTTGGGGGTGTTTTGAGGTGTTTTGGTGTCTTTGGGGTGTTTCAGGGTGTTTTCAGGTATTTTGGGGTGTTTTAGGATATTTTGTGGTGTTCAGGTGGTTTGGGGTATTTTGGGGTGTTTTAGAGTGTTTTGGGATGTATAGGGTGTTTGGGAGTTCTTTAGGGTGTTTTAGGGTGTTTTGGGCTGTTTTGGGGTTTTTGGAGTGTTTTCAGGTATTTTGGGGTGGTTTCTGGTGTTTTAGGGTATTCTGGCATGTTTTGTGCTGGTTTGGGGTGTTCCAGAGTGTTTTGGGGTATTTTGTGGTGTTTTAGGGTGTTTTGGGGTGTTTTCAGGTATTTCCGGGTGTTTTCAGGTGTTTTGAGGTGTTTTGGGGTGTTTTAGGGTGGTTTGGGGTGTTCTGATATTTTGGGGTGTTTCACGGTGTTTTAGGGTGTTTTGGGGTCTTTTAGGGTCTTTTAGGGTGTTTTGGGGTGTTTCCGGATGTTTTGGGCTGTTTCAGGGTGTTTTGGATTTTTTCAGGGTGTTTTTGGTTGTATTGGGGTGTTTGGGAGTGTTTTGTGGCATTTGGGGGTGTTTTGGGCTGTTTTGGGGTGTTTTCAGGTGTTTTGGGGAGTTTGGGTGTGTTTGGGGGTGGGTTTGGCTGTTTTGGAGGTTTTGAGGCGTTTTAGGATGTTTTAGGGTGTTTTGGGGTGTTTTGGGGTGTTCTGATGTTTTGGGGTGGTTTAGGGTGTTTTAGGGTGTTTTGGGCTGTTTCGGGGTGTTTCGGAGTGTTTTGGGATTTTTTAGGGTGTTTTGGGTTGTTTTGGGTTGTTTTGGGCTGTTTTGGGGTGTTTGGAGTGTTTTGGGATGTTTTTGGGTATTTTGGGGTGTTTTCGGGTGTTTTGGGGTGTTTTGGGGTGCTGGGGCTGTTTAGGGTGCTTTGGGATGTTTTGGGGTGTTTTGGGGGTGTTTGGGTTGTTTTGGGGTGTTTTGGGGTATTTGGGGGTGTTTTGGAGTGTTTTGGGGTATTTCGGGCTGTTTTCAGGTATTTTGGGCTGGTTTTGGGATGTTTTGGGGTGTTTTGGGGTGTTTTGGGGTGTTTGGGGGTTTTTATTGGGTATTTGGGGATGTTTTAGGGTGTTTTGGGGTGTTTCGGGGTGTTTTGGGGTGTTTTTGGGGTGCCCTGACGGGGTTTCCGGGGTGGTGGTGCCGGGTTTGGCACCCAAAAATTCCTGGTTTTCCTCTTCCCACCCTTTTCCCGCCCCAGGTCCTGCAAAAATTGGGCAAAACGGTGGAAACGAGGGACGAGCAGTTCGAGCAGAGCGCGGGGAACTTCAGCCGGCAGCAGGTGGGGACTGGGGGACTGGGGGGACTGGGGGGATACTGGGGGGGTACTGGGGGGTACTGGGGACACTGGGGATACTGGGGGGACTGGGGGGATACTGGGGATACTGGGGATACTGGGGATACTGGGGGGGACTGGGGGGATACTGGGGATACTGGGGATACTGGGGATACTGGGGATACTGGGGGGACTGGGGGGACTGGGGGACTGGGGGACTGGGGGGACTGGGGGGTACTGGGGATACTGGGGGTACTGGGGTACTGGGGTACTGGGGATACTGGGGATACTGGGGGGTACTGGGGATACTGGGGGGGATACTGGGGGTACTGGGGATACTGGGGACACTGGGGATACCGGGGGGATACTGGGGGTACTGGGGATACTGGGGGAATTGGGGGGGTACTGGGGGGACTGGGGGGACTGGGGGGACTGGGGATACTGGGGGGGGTACTGGGGGGTACTGGGGATACTGGGGGTACTGGGGGGGACTGGGGATACTGGGAGTACTGGGGGTACCGGGAGTACTGGGGGGTACTCGGGGGTACTGGGGGATACTGGGGATACTGGGGTCACTAGGGGTCACTGGGGTCACTGGGGGGACACTCCGGGGGTCACCGGGGGTCACTGGGGACACTGGTGGGACACTGGGGGGGACACTGGGGGGTCACTGGGGGGCACTGGGGGGGTCACTGGGGGGTCACTGGGGGACACTGGGGGGCACTGGGGATACTGGGGGGTCACTGGGGTCACTGGGGGTCACTGGGGTCACTGGGGGGTCACCGGGGGGTCACCGGGGGGTCACTGGGGGGTCACTGGGGACACTGGTGTTCACCGGGGGTCACTCTGGGGGTCACTGGTGGACACTGGTGGTCACCGGGGGTCACCGGGGGTCCCTGGGGGGTCACTGGGGGGTCACTGGGGGGTCACAGGGGGTCACTGGTGGTCACCGGGGGGCACTGGGGACACTGGGGGTCACTGGGGGTCACTCCGGGGGTCCCTGTCCCCCCCCCTCACTGTCCCCCCGTCCCAGGCCGAGGGTCTCAAACTCTACAAGGACCTGAAAAGCTTCGTGGGAGCCGTGAGAGGTGTGGGGGGTAATTAACGGGGAGGGCTAATTGTGGGTTAATTCGTGATGTAAATATTGAAACGGGGCAGGTAAAATGTGTTTTAAATATTTACGTGTTTAAATATCGGTCGATGGTTTAATTTAAGGGTTTTAATCGGATTGAATCGGGATTTAAAACTGGATAGCAAAGAAAAAATTGGGAAGAAATTTCAATTAATTTAATTTATATATATAAATTATATATATAATTTATTTATATAATTTATATATATATTTTATATATATATTTTTATATATATAATTTTTATATATCATTTATATATATAAATTGATTTTGTTTCATTTTTATTTAATAATCATCTCGACGATAAATGGATTATATATAAATATAATCTTTTAAAAATATATGTAAATGGATAAATGGATAACAAAGAGGAAAGAGAGAAGAAAAATAATGTATCTGGGATAATACATAATATATATATTATATATGGAATAATAAATAGATAACAAATGTATATGGCATGTATAATATATATGAGTTAATAAATAGGGAATAAATAATACATATATTATATACTGGATAATAAATAGATAAGAAATGTATTTTATATATGACGTATATATTATATATGGGGTTAAATTATATATGGGTTAATAAATAGATAAAAAGTAATAGATACCTAATTAAAAGATAAAATAATAGAGAGATATTAAACAGAGATTAAATAAATAATAAATAATAAAATAATAATTAGCAAAGGAAATGGAAATATATTTTAACAAAGAGATCGTAAATAAAAAATTGATAATAGGTCAAAACAGAAAATATTGATAATAAATAGATGTGATATATACATATAATATTTTTAAGTGCATACAAATAAAGAGATAACTCGAGAATAAAGGGAAAATAGAGAATAAAAAACAATATATCTGGGATAATAAATTATATATATATTATATATGGGATAATAAATAGATAATAGATGCATTATATATGGCATATATATTATATGTGGGGTAATAAATAGATAATAAATAATAGATACCGAATTAAAAGATAAAATAATAAAGATATTAAACAGAAATTAAATAATTAATAATTAACAATAAACAATAAACAATAATTAATGAATAATGAATAATGAATAATAAATAATGAATAATAAATAATAAATAATAAATAATAAATAATAAATAATAAATAATAAATAATAAATAATAAATAATAAATAATAAATAATAAATAATAATGAGCAAAGGGAATTGAAATATATTTTAATGAGGAGATTGTAAATAAAAAATTGGTAAGTCAAAAGCGACAATATTGATAATAAAGAGATTATATAGAAATAAAGAAATAAATAGATAAATGGATAACAAAGAGAAAATAGAGAATAAAAGTAATATATCTGGGATAATAAATAATATATATATGATATCTGGGATAATAAATAGATAATAAATGCGTTGTTTATGGCATATATATTATATATGGGGTGTATTTTATGTGGGGTATATTATATAAGGGTGTATTATATAACAACATATAATAATGAATTAATAAATAATGATAATAAGCAAATAATTAATAATTAAAAATAACATACTTATAAATAACAACTTTATAAATATATATAAAATATATATAATAATATATCACATATAAATATAATAATGAATGAATTAATAATGATAATAGACAAATAATTATAATAACTAATGAGAATAAAAATTATAAAATATTACGATAAAATTATAATGACAATAAACAAATAGCTAAAAATAACCTTGCCGTGGTAATAAATAACAATAAATAATAAATAATAAATAAATTAACAGTGATAATAAACAGTAAATTAACGGTGATAATATTATTAATTTTTATATAAATAATAAATTTATAATGGTAGTAATAGACATAAGAAATAATAAATTAATTAATAACGATAATGAACAAATAATGACTAATAATTAAAAATAACATCCCTGGGCTAATAAATAACAACACACAGTAACAAATAAATTAACAGTGATAATAAACAAATGATAACTAATAATTAAAAATAACATACCTGGGGTATTAAATAACAACATATAATAAATTAAGAAATATAGAAATATGACTATATGAATATTCATAAATTAATAGTTATTAATATTATTAATATAAAATATAGTATATTAATAAAATAATAATATTAATTATTAATGTGGTATGTTAACTCATATAATAATTAATAAAATTAAAATATAAATTAATATAAATACTAAAATTATAATGATAATAAACATAAAACATAATAGATTAATTGATAACGATAATGAACAAATAATAACGAATAATTAAAAATAACGCGCCTGGGCTGATAAATAAACCCCGGCGGTAATAACTAAATTGCCGGCGGTACCGAAGGGTAAGTGCAGGTCGGTAATTAGCAATTAAGGGCCGCTAATTAAGGGCTTTGTCCGCAGCGATGCGCGAGAGCTCCCGGCGCGTGGCCGAGACCCTGACGGAGATTTACAGCCCCGAGTGGGACGGACACGGGGAGCTCACCGACATCGCCAGGGTACGGGGGGAGAGGGGGGAGGAAAAAGGGGGAAATGGGGAAAAAAAGGGGGAGAAAGGAAAAAGGGGGGAAGGGAAAGGGGGAAAGGGAAAGGGGGAAAGGGAAAAGGGAAACGGAAAAGGAGAAAGGAAAAAGGGGAAAGTGGGAAGGAAAAAGGGGGAGAAGGAAAAGGGGGAAAGGGAAAGGGGGAAAGGGAAAAGGGGAAACGGAAAAAGGGGGGGAAGGAAAAAGGGGAAAGGGAAAGGGGGGAAAGGGAAAAGGGGGAAACGGAAAAAGGGGGGGAAGGAAAAAGGGGGGAAGGAAAAAGGGGAAAGGAAAAAGGGGGGGGAAGGAAAAAGGGGGGAAAGGAAAAAGGGGGGAAGGGGAAAAGGGAAAAAGGGAAAAGGAAAAAAGGGGGAAAAGGGAAAAGTGGGAAGGAAAAGGGGGAAGGAAAAAAGGATAAAAAGGGAAAGGAGGGAAAAGAGGGGAAGAAGAAAAAAGGGGAAAATGGAGAAAAAAGGGGGAGAAAGGAAAAAAGGGAGAAAGGAAAAAAGGGGAAAAGGGGAAAAGGGGGAAAAGGGGGAAAAGGGGAAAAGGGGGAAGGGAAAAAGGGGAAGGGAAAGCGGGGAAAGGGGAAAGGGAAAGGAAAAAGGGGGGAAGGGGAAAAGGGAAAAAGGGAAAAAGGGGAAAGTGGGAAGGAAAAGGGGGAAGGAAAAGTAGAAAAGGAAAAAAGGGTAAAAAGGGAAAAGAGGGGAAGAAGAAAAAAAGGGGGAAAGGAAAAAGGAGGAAAGGGAAAAGGGAAAATGGGGGGAAGGGAAAAGGGGGGAAGGAAAAAAAGAGGGAAGGGAAAAAGGGGGGAAGGGAAAAGGGGAAGCGGGAAAGGGAAAAGAGGGAAGAGAAAAAGGGGGGAAAGGAAAAAGGAGGAAAGGAAAAAAGGGTAAAAAGGGAAAAGAGGGGAAGGAGAAAAAAGGGGAAAGGAAAAAGGGGGAAGGAAAAAGGGGGAAGGGAAAAAAGGTAAAGAGAAAAAGGAGAAAGAGGGGAAGAATTAAAAAGGGGAAAAGGGGAAAGAAAAATGGGAGAGAAAGAAAAGGGGAAAAGAGAAAAAACGGGGGAAAAGGAAAAAAGGGTCAAGAGAAATGGGGAAGAACGGAAATAGAGGGGAAAGAAGATAAAAGGCCGAAAATGCAAAAAAAGGGATTAAAAGGGGGAAATGCAACAAGGAAACCCTTGGCCTTCCACCTCTGTTTTTCCCTTGCTCCCGTTGTTTACTTTCCCCCTTCACTCCTCTCCCCTTTTCCCTCTTTTCCTCCTGCCCCCCTTTTCCCCTTTCCCCCCCCTTCTTTCTCCCTCCCCCTTTTCCCCTTCACCCCCTTTTCCCCCTCTTTTCCCTTTTCCCCCTTTTCCCCCTTCCCTCCTTTCCCTCCTTTTTCCTTCCCCCCCTTTGTTCTCCCTCCCCCTTTCCCCTTCCCCCTTTTCCTTCCCCTCCTTTTTTCTTTCCCCCTTTATCCTTTCCCCCTTCCCCTCCTTCCCCCTTTCTTCCTCCTCCTCCCTTTTCCCCTTCCCTCCCCTTTCACCCCTTTTCTCCTTCCCCCCTTTCCCCTCCCCCCCTTTCTTCGCCCTCCCCCTGTTATCCCCTTCCCGCCTTTCCCTTTCCAGCCTCCTTTTCCCTGTTTGCCTCCTCCCCCCTTTCCCCCAGTGCCCCCCCCCTTCACCTTGAAGGAAGTTTTCGTTTGTCCCTTCCCCCTTCTTTCCCCCCTCCCCCTTTTCTCTTGTTCCCTCTTGTCTCCCTCCCCCTTTTCAACCGTTCCCCCTCTCACATTATACCCCCCCAAACCCACCTTTGGCCTCACCATACTTACCAAGTTTAAAAAAAATTCTAAAAAACAAACCAAGCCACCAAACCCCCTAGACCAACCAACCCAGCCGTTTAACCTGGGATGTGTGGAAACGTTTAACATGGCCAAAATAGAGATTTTTGTGTCCCCCCCCCCTCCCCAGCAGCAACGACCTTTTTCCTCCGTGGCAGATCCTGCAGTTCCTTGGGAATTTTTATTTCCTTGCCTCCTTTTCGATCGTTTGTTAATGAAATTAAGAATTTAACGGGATGTGTGGAAAATGAATTTTTATTTCCTTGTCTCGTTTTCGATGGTTCCTTAATTAAAATAAGGATTTAATGGGATGCGTGGGAAGTGTTTAAATAGGAAACAGAGATTTTCGTGCCCCCCCCCAGAACAACGACCTCCTGTGGGACGACTACGAGGCCAAGTTGGGCGACCAAGCCCTGCGGCTGCTGGAGAATTACCTGGCCCAGTTCGGGGACTTCAAGGTGCCAAAAAGGGGGGGAAAGGGGGAAGAGGGAGGAAAGGAAAAAAGGGGGAAAGAAAAAAAGGGGAAGGAAAAAAGGGGGGAAAAAAAAAAAGGGGAAGGAAAAAAGGGGGGGAAGGGAAAAAGGGGGAAGGAAAAAAGGGATAAAGAGAAAAAAGAAGAAAAAAAGGGGAAAAAGGAAAAAAAAGGGGGAGAAAAAAGGGGAAAATGCAAAAAAAAGGAGAAAAGGAGAAAAAAGAAAAAAGGGGGAGAAAGAAAAAGGGGGGAAGGAAAAAAGGGTTAAGAGAAAAAGGGAAAGGTGGGAAAAGGGGGGAAGAAGAAAAAAGGGGAAAATGCAAAAAAGTATAAAAGGAAAAAAAGGGGGGAAGAGGGAAAAAA
>NW_026138612.1:0-43805 GCF_025592945.1 Manacus candei
CTCCCCTCGGGGGGGTCCCGCTGGGGGGTCCCAAAACTGAGCTGTGGCTGATCCGGGCCCCCCGCTGACTTCTGTCCCGAGAGGTGAGGGGGGCACAGGGACATGGGGGGGACATGGGGGGGGACAAGGATAATGGGGGGGACAGGGATATGGGGGGGACAGATAATGGGGGGGACATGGGGGGGGACAGGGACATTGGGGGGGACAGGGATATGGGGGGGAGAGGGACATGGGAGGGACAGGGACATGGGGGGGATATAGGGGGGACATTGGGGGGGACAGGGACATGAAGGGATATTGGGGGGGACAGGGATAATGGGGGGGACAATGAGGGGACAGGGATATTGGGGGCGACATAAGGGGGGACAAGGACATTGGGGGAACAGGGATATTGGGGGGAACAGGGATATTGGGGGGAACAGGGATATTGGGGGGAACAGGGATAATGGGGAGAACAGGATAATGGGGAGAACAGGGATAATGGGGAGGTCAACAGTGCCATTGGGGGTGGTGGCACTGAATGGGGGGGGTCACAGTGCCATGGGGGGGGGGTCACGGGGCCATGGGGGGGTCACAGTGTCATTGGGGGGTGGTGGCACTGAATGGGGGGGGGTCACAGTGCCCTGGGGTGCTCACAGTGCCCCCCCCTCACTCCCTTTCCCCCCCCCCCCAGCCTGGAGGGTCTCTCGGTGCCCCTGGATGGGGTGGGGCGGCTCCGCCCCCCCGGGGACGGTGACAATGACAATGCCAACAGTGCCAACAGTGCCAACAGTGCCAACAATGCCAACGCCAGCAGCCTCTTCGTGCTCCGGGGGGGCCCGGGGGGGGCCGGCACCCCCCCTCCTGCTCAGCCCGGCCCCCCCCTCGGGCCTGCTGGGCTGTGCCCCCCCCCTGCGGGGCTGCATCACCATCAGCAGGAGCTTCGAGCCCCCCCCGGCCCCGGGGAGCCCCCCCGGGACCCCCCCGGGGAGGAGGAAGAGGAAGAGGAAGGGGGAGAAGGAGCCCCCCGAGGTGGCCACGCCGGGGGGGCCCGGGGGAGGGGAGGAGGGGGAGGGGCCGGGACCCCCCCCCCGCGGTGCTGGGGGTCCTGAGGAGCCGGGGGGGGGCAGGAGGAAAAAGAAGAAGCACAAGAAGGAACGGGCTGAGTGACCCTGGGGGTCCCTGAGTGACCCTGAGTGACCCTGGGGGTCCCTGAGTGACCCTGAGTGACCCTGGGGGTCCCCTGAGTGACCCTGGGGGTCCCCTTACTGACCACGGGGGTCCCCTGAGTGACTCTGAGTGACCCCTGGGGGTCCCCAGAGTGACCCTGAGTGACCCTTGGGGTCCCCCCAGTGATCACGGGGGTCCCCTGAGTGACCCTGAGTGACCCTGGGGGTCCCCAGAGTGACCCTGAGGGACCCTGGGGTTCCCCCAGTGATCACAGGGGTCCCCTTACTGACCACGGGGGTCCCCTGAGTGACCCTGAGTGACCCTGGGGGTCCTCAGAGTGACCCTGGGGGTCCCCTTACTGACCATGGGGATCCCCTGAGTGACCCTGGGGGTCCTCAGAGTGACCCTGAGTGACCCTGGGGGTCCCCTGAGTGATCTTGGGGGATCCCCTTTACTGACCATGGGGGTCCCCTGAGTGACTCTGAGTGACCCTGGGGGTCCCCAAACTGACCCAGAGTGACCCTGAGGAGCTCCTGAGTGACCCTGGGGGTCCTCAGAGTGACCCTGAGTGATCACAGGGGTCCCCAGAGTGACCCTGGGGGTCCCCCAAACTGACCCAGAGTGACCCTGAGGGGCTCCTGGATGACCCTGGGGGGTTCCCAAGTTGGCCCAGAGTAACCCTGGGGGGTCCCCAAAGTGACCCCGAGTGCCCCCAGGGTGACCCTGGTGGTCCCTGAGTGCCCCCAGGTGCCCCCTGTCCCCCCCTCCTGACCCCAAGCCGCGTCCCCAATAAAAATCCTTTATTCCAACCCACCCTTTTGGGGGGATTTGGGGGGTTTTGCTCAGCGGGGGCCCTTCAGGAAGGGCTCGTGCAGGACGTCGAAGAGTCGCTTGCCTGGGGGGGACAAAGGGGCCCCTGTGTCCCCCCCATGCCCCTGTGACCCCCCATGCCCCTGTGACCCCCCATGTCCCCCAGTGCCCCCTCTGTCCCCCTGTGCCCCCCCATGCCCCTGTAACCCCCCCCCATGCCCCCCTATGTCCCCTGTGATCCCCCCACGTCCCCCAGTGTCCCCTCATATCCCCCCCATGCCCCTGTGACCCCCCCACATCCCCCAGTGTCCCCTCTATCCCCTCGTGTCCCCCTTGTGCCCCCCCATGCCCCTGTGACCACCCCCCATGTCCCCCAATGTCCCCTCTGCCCCCCATGCCACTGTGACCCCCCCTGTCTCCCAGTGTCCCCCCCATGCCCCTGTGACCCCCCATGTCCCCCAGTGTCCCCTCTGTCCCCCCATGCCCCTGTGACCCCCCCACATCCCCCAGTGTCCCCTCTGTCCCCCCATGCCCCTGTGACCCCTCCATGCCCCTGTGACCCCCCAGTGTCCCCTCTGCCCCCCCATGGCCCTGTGACCCCCCCCATGTCCCCCAGTGTCCCCCCCATGTCCCTGTGACCCCCCCCACACCCCTGTAACCCCCCCATGTCCCTGTGACCCCCCCACATCCCCCAGTGTCCCCCCATGTCCCTGTGACCCCCCCCGTGTCCCCTCTATCCCCCTATGTCCCTGTGACCCCCCCACGTCCCCCAGTGTCCCCCCATGTCCCTGTGACCCCCCCATGTCCCCCAGTGTCCCCTCTATCCCCCCATGTCCCCTCTATCCCCCCATGCCCCTGTGACCCCCCCACATCCCCCAGTGTCCCCCATGCCCCTGTAACCCCCCCATGTCCCCTCTGTCCCCCCCATGTCCCTGTGTCCCCCCAGTGTCCCCTCTGTCCCCCCAAGTCCCTGTGACCCCCCGTGTCCCCTCTATCCCCCCATGTCCCTGTGACCCCCCATGTCCCCTCTATCCCCCCATGTCCCTGTGACCCCCCATGTCCCTGTGACCCCCCATGTCCCCCAGTGTCCCCCCCGTGTCCCCTCTATCCCCCCATGTCCCTGTGACCCCCCCATGTCCCCCAGTGTCCCCCACATCCCCCAGTGTCCCCCCCATGCCCCTGTGACCCCCCCACGTCCCCTCTGTCCCCCCCCTCACCTTCTGGGGTCCCACGCCGGGACAGAGGGACAGATCCCCCCGGGCCGCGCCCACCACGCCCGCCAGCGACTGCAGGGGGGGGACACGGGGGGGGTCAGGGGCTTGGGGACACACCGGGGGGGTGGCACGTCCCCGAGGGGGGGGTGGCACGTCCCCGAGGGGGGGTCACTCACCCCAAAAGCGCTGAGGAGGCTCAGCACGTCCGTCTTGTTCACGGACTTGACGCTGGTCAGGCAGTCGGTCATCTGGGGACAGGGGGGGGACAGTGGGGACAGGGGAGGGGACAGTGGGGACAAGGGGGGACAGAGAGGACAGGGGAGGGGACAGTGGGGACAAGGGGGGACAGAGAGGACAGGGGAGGGGACAGTGGGGACAAGGGGGGGACAGTGGGGACAGGGGAGGGGACAAGGGGGGACAGTGGGGACAAGGGGGGACAGTGGGGACAGGGACAGGGGGGGACAGTGGGGACAAGGGGGGGACAGAGGGGACAAGGGAGGGACAGTGGGGACAGGGGTAGGGACAGAGGGGACAGGGACAGGGGTTGGGGACAGAGGGGACAAGGACAGGGGTTGGGACAGTGGGGACAAGAGTAGGGACAGGGGGTTGGGGACCATGGGGACGGGTTGGGGACAGTGGGGACAAGAGTGGGGACAGGGGTAGGGACAGTGGGGACAAGGGGGGGACAGTGGGGACGGGACAGGGGTAGGGACAGTGGGGACAAGAGTAGGGACAGGGTTGGGGACAGGGACAAGGGGTTGGAGACCATGGGGACAGGTTGGGGACAGTGGGGACAAGGACAAGGGTTGGGGACAGAGGGGACAAGGGTTAGGGATGGGGTGGGGACAGTGGGGACAAGAGTGGGTACAGGACAGGGGTAGGGACAGTGGAGACAAGGGGGGAACAGGGGGGACAAGGACAGGGACAGGACACAGGGCCAGGGGGGAGGGGACCCAACCGTTCCCAAATAGAGGACAGGGGGCAGGGGACCCCATTGTCCCCAAAGAGGGGACAGGGGACCCCACTGTCCCCCCAGAGGGCCAGGGGACACTGACCCTGGACAGGAAGTCCTGCTCCACCCTCTCCTTGAGCAGGTCTGGTGGTTTCTGCTCGTAGGCCTTGTAGGTCTCCAGGTACCGGCCGGCCTCCTCGGGGCTGGGGGGCACGGGGGGGTCAGGGGGGACAGCAGGGGACAGCAGGGGACAGGGGGACAGCAGGGGACAGCCCTTACCTCCAGGCCACCAGGAGGGTGCAGTCGGTGAGGATGCAAACCTTGGCCAGGTCCCTCAGGGACTGCTGGGGGTCCTTCTGGGGGGACAGGGGGACAAGGGACAGGGGGACAAGGGACAGGGTGAGGGTCCTGCTGGGGGGACAGGGGGACAAGGGACAGGGGGACAAGGGACAGGGTGAGGGTCCTGCTGGGGGGGACAGGGGGACAAGGGACAGGGGGACAAGGGACAGGGTGAGGGTCCTGCTGGGGGGGGACAGGGGGACAAGGGAGAGGGTGAGGGTCCTGCTGGGGGGACAGGGGGACAAGGGACAGGGTGAGGGTCCTTCTGGGGGGGACAGGGGGACAAGGGAGAGGGGTGAGGGTCCTGCTGGGGGGACAGGGGGACAAGGGACAGGGGGACAAGGGACAGGGTGAGGGTCCTTCTGGGGGGGGACAGGGGGACAAGGGAGAGGGTGAGGGTCCTGCTGGGGGAGGACAGGGGGACAAGGGACAGGGTGAGGGTCCTTCTGCGGGGGGACAGGGGACACAATGGACAGGGGTGAGGGGACAGAAGGGACAGAGGATCACAAGAGTGAGGGGACAGGGATGGTGGGCACAGGGGGATGAGACCAGGGAGGGGACAAGGCCAGGGAGGTGCCAAGGGGCCAGTGCCAAGGCCAGGGGGGTGACAGGGGGACAGTGCCAAGCCCAGAGGGCTGACAGGGGCCAGTGCCAAGGCCAGGGAGATGACAGGGGACAATGCCAAGCCCAGGGGGGTGACAGGGGGACAGTGCCAAGGCCAGGGGGGTGACAGGGGGACAGGACAAGCCCAGGGAGGTGCCAAGGGCACAATGCCAAGCCCAGGGCTCTGTCTCACCACGTCCACCTGCAGCAGCAGCACCTGCAGCGCGAAGCTCCGGCCCAGGCGCCGCAGCCGCTCGTGGATGTACTCGGGGTTCAGGTGGTGGTACCTCAGGCTGGGGGGGGGGGGGACACACACACGCTGAGAGGGGCTGGGGGGGCTTCAGGAGGACCCCCGGGACCCCCCCCCGAGGCTGTGTCACCTGAGGAACAGGGCACAGGTGCTCTGGCCCAGCACGTAATCCGGGACGATGTCCCCGAACTCCCACGGGACGTTGCGGACGAACTTCAGCACCGGGTTCCCGCGCTGGGGGGGGGACAAGGGGGGGCTTAGGAGGGTTTGGGGGGGTCTGGGGGGGACCCCCGGGGTCCTCCAGGGATCCTTCTTGTCCCAGGACACGCAGGGAGAGGGAGCTTGGGGGTCCTGAGACCCCCCACAGGAGAGGCAGCTTGGCCTCTCCTTTCTGTGTCCCAGCGGGACTTGCCCTCCCCATGGATTTGGAGGTGGGACCCCCCCGATTTTGGGGGACAGACCCCCCCCCCCGAGCCCCCCAGTTTTTGGGGACAGACCCCCCTGGAGCCCGCCAATTTTTGGGGACAAACCCACCTCCTGAGCCCCCCGATTTTGGGGGACAAGACCCCTCTGAGCCCCCCGATTTTGGGGGACAGACGCCACCTCGAGACCTGCAATACTGGGGGACAAACCCCACCCCCTGAGCCCCCCCATTTTGGGGACAGACCCCCTCCAAACCCCTCCATACTGGGGGACAAACCCCATCCCCTGAGACCCCTGATTTTGGAAGACAGACCCCCCTGGAGCCCCCCAATTTTTGGGGACAGACCCCACCTCCCGAGCCCTCCGATTTTGGAGGACAAGACCCCTCTGAGCCCCCCAAGTTTGGGGGACAGACCCCCTCCAAACCCCTCCATACTGGGGGACAAACCCACCTCCTGAGCCCCCCGATTTTGGGGGACAGACCCCCCCTCGAGACCTGCAATACTGGGGGACAAACCCCACCCCCTGAGACCCCCGATTTTGGGGGACAGACCACCCTTGAGACCCCCGATTTTGGGGGACAAACCCTGCCCCCTGAACCCCCCGATTTTGGGGGACAGACCCCCCCAAATCCCTCCATACTGGGAGATGGGACCCCCCCCAAACCCCACGATATTGGGGGACAGACCCCCCCCCAAATCCCTCCATACTGGGAGATGGGACCCCCTAAACCCCACGATACCAATGGACAGACCCTCCCCCCCAAACCCCACAATACCAATGGACAGACCCCCCCCAAACCCCACAATACCAATGGACAGACCCCCCCTCCCCGAGCCCCCCCCATATCACGACACGACCCCCCCCCCCTCCTCGAGCCCCCCCCTGACCTGGCGGGGGCTGACGATGATGGAGCTGCTCTTGGTGCCCGGTTTGGGGGCGGGCAGAGGGGGGGGCACCTCCCCGGGGGTGGGATTTTGGGGGGGTCCGGAGGGGGGGGTCGTTTCGGGGGTCCCCGAGCGTTGAACCACGTACTCGGCGTAGGAGCCGCGACCCCCCGACCCCGGGGGGGGCTCCGGGGGGGGCACCGGGGGGGGGGCCGCGGAGGAGGGTCTGAAGAGCGACGGGATCTGGTGGGGAGGGGTCAGATGGGCGTGGGGACCCCCGAAACGACCCCCCCCCCCTCGGGGACTCCCCCAGCCCGGTCGCCCCCCCCCCCCTCGGCCCCTTCCCGGTCTCCTGGGGGGGTCCCCGGTCCCGTCTCCCCCACCCCGGTCACCCGTGGGACTCCCCACCCACCCCCGGTCACCCGTGGGACACCCAGACCCCTCCACCACCCCTGGTCACCCGTGGGGCTCCCCAGACCACCCCACCCACCCCCGGTCACCCGTGGGACCCCCAGACCCCCTCACCCACCACCGGTCACCCGTGGGACCCCCAGACACCCCCCCCGACTTCCCGGTCGCCCCCCCTCCCACCCCCGGTCACCCGTGGGACCCCCCCAGACCCCCTCACCCATCCCTGGTCACCCGTGGGACCCCCAGACCCACCCACCCACCCCCGGTCACCTGTGGGACCTCCCAGAAGCCCCCACCTACCCCCGGTCACCCGTGGGACCCCCAGACCCTCCCCCCCCACTCCCGGTCCCCCGTGGGACCCCCAGACCCCCCTCCTCTCATCCCCGGTCACCCGTGGGACCCCCAGACTCCCTCACCCACCCCCGGTCACCCGTGGGACCCCCAGACCCACCCACCCACCCCCGGTCACCCGTGGGACCTCCCAGAAGCCCCCACCTACCCCCGGTCACCCGTGGGACCCCCAGACCCCACCCCCGGTCACCAGTGGGACCCCCCAGACCCCCCCCCCTAACTTCCTGGTCGCCCCTCCGCCCCCCCGGTCACCCGTGGGACCCCCAGACCCCCCCACCCACCCCCGGTCACCCGTGGGACCCCCAGACCCCCCCCCCTAACTTCCTGGTCGCCCCCCCGCCCCCCCGGTCACCCGTGGGACCCCCAGACCTCTCCTTTCCCTGCTCGCCCCCCCCTCATGTCCCTTCCCCATCACTTGTGGGGTCTCCACTCCCACCCCCCCCACTCCCGGTCCCCCGTGGGACCCCCCGTGGGACCCCCCTCCCCTCTCTCAGCCCCCTCCCCCGGTACCGGGGGGTCTTCGGGCCCCTCCTGTCTCAGCGTGAAGCGGCGCCGCTTCCCCGCCGGGGGCGGGTCGGGCTCGGGCTCCGGGTCCATGGTGGGGGGCTCGGGGGGGCTCGGGGGGTCCCCCGGGGTGGGTTCGGGGGTTCCGGGTGGTTTGGGGGGGTCCCGGGTGGGTTTGGAGGGTCCTGATGGATTTGGAGGGTCTCGAGTGGGTTTGGGAGGTCCCGGTGGTTTTGGGGGGGTTCCCGGTGATTTGCGGGGTCCTCGGTAGATTTGGGGGGGGTCCTGGTGGTTTTGGGAGGTCCCCGGTGGATTTGGGGGGGTCCGGTAGTTTTGGGGGGATCCCGGTGGATTTGGGGGGGGTTCCGGGTGGATTTAGGGGGGGTCTCGATGGATTTGGGGGGGTCCGGTGGATTTGGGGGGGTCCGGTGAATTTGGAGGGTCCCGGTGGTTTTGGGGGGGTCCCGGTGGATTTGGGGGGGGGGCCGGGTGGATTTGGGGGGTTCCGGTGGATTTGGGGGGGGGCCGGGTGGATTTGGGGAGGGTCCCGGTGGATTTGGGGGGTTCCGGTGGGTTTAGGAGGATCCCGAGTGGTTTGGGGGGGTCCCGGGTGGGTTTAAGGGGGTCCCGATGAATTTAGGGGGGGGTTTCCCGGTAACCGCGGAAGGGGCGTGGCCACCGCGCAGTTTGTCCCGCCCCCTCCTCCCGCTCCGCGCGGTCATTGGTCTCCTCGGGCCCCGCCCCTTTGACGGACAGCCCCATCAACCAATGGGCGCGGGCGCTGGGAGGCCACGTGTCCGACTGCGCTGTGTCACGTGAGGGGGCGGGGCCTCCCGGGGGCACGGGGCTGAGGGGCGGAGCCAGCGGCGGAGTCACGTGACGGGAGAGGGGGGGGACACGGACCCTCCCCCCGCTCCTGGGACCACCCGGGACCCCCCAAAACCCCCGGGACCCCCCCAGGAAGGGTCCCGGGACCGGGAATGATCCAGGGACACCCCCGGGACCCCCCCAGGAAGAGTCCTGGGACCGGGAATGATCCAGGGACACCCCCGGGACCCCCCAGGAAGGGTCCCCGGACCGGGAATGATCCAGGGACACCCCCGGGACCCCCCCAGGAAGAGTCCTGGGACCGGGAATGATCCAGGGACACCCCCGGGACCCCCCCAGGAAGAGTCCCGGGACCGGGAATGATCCAGGGACACCCCCGGGACATCCCGGGAGGGACCCCCGGCACCCCCCCCCCCCCGCCCAGAGGGACCCCCGGGACCAGCCCCCTCCCCATAAGCACCGGGGGGGGGGGACACACACCTGGGACCCCCCTCCTGGGGCCGGATCCCACCCCAGGAGCACCAGCAGGACCCCCAGACCCCCCCCCAGCACCCCAAGGGGGGCTCAGGGTCTCCCAAAAGGGGGTTCAGGGTGTCCCCCACCCCAAAAGGGGGGTCAGGGTGCCCCAAAAGGGGGTTCAAGGTGACCCCCGCCCCAAAAGGGAGTTCAAGGTGACCCCCACCCCAAGGGGGGCTCAGGGTGCCCCAAAAGGGGGTTCAGGTTTTCCCCCACCCCAAGGGAGGCTCAGGGTGCCCCCCACCCCAAAAGGGGGGTCAGGGTTCCCCCCGCCCCAAGGGAGGCTCAGGGTGCCCCAAAAGGGGGTTCATGGTGTCCCCCACCCCAAAGGGGGTTCAGGGTTCCCCCCTCCACCTAAGGGGGGGCTCAGGGTGCCCCCCCCTTCCCTCTACACGACCCCCAGGGGTCCTTCTCCAGTGGGGTCCGGTGGGGAGAGACCCCAAAGGGGGGACCCCAAGTGCTCTGCAGGGTAGAGACCCACCCCAAAAGGGTCTGGGGGGGCACAGTTGGGGGACCCCAAATGGTCTTTGGAGTAGAGACCCCCCCTAAAAGGGTCGGGGGGGCACAGTTGGGGGACCCCAAATGGGTCTTTAGAGTAGAGACCCCCCAAAAGGGTCAGAGGGGGGTAAAGAGGGGGACCCCAAATGCTCTTCAGGGTAGAGACCCCCCCCTCAAAAGGGTCAAGGGGGAACATAGAGAGGAACCCCAAATAATCCTTAGAGTAGAGACCCCCCAAAAGGGTCAGAGGGGGGTACAGAGGGGGACCCCAAATGCTCTTCAGGGTAAAGACCCCCCCTCAAAAGGGTCAGGGGGTCAGAGAGGGGGAACCCCAAATGGTCCTTAGAGTAGAGACCCCCCCAAAAGGGTCAAGGGGGTGCAGAGGGGGAACCCCAAATGGTCTTTAGGGTAGAGACCCCCCCAAAAGGGTCGAGGGGGCACAAAGGGGACCCCAAATGCTCTGCAGGGTAGAGACCCCCCCTAAAAAGGATCGGGGGGGCACAGAGGGGACCCCAAATAGTCCTTAGAGTAGAGACCCCCCTAAAAAGGATCAGGGGGGCACAAAGGGGACCCCAAATGCTCTGCAGAGTAGACACCCCCCCCCCAAAAGGGTCAAGGGGGAACATAGAGAGGAACCCCAAATAATCCTTAGAGACCCCCCCCCAAAAGGGTCAGAGGGGGCACAGAGGGGGAACCCCAAATGGTCTTTGGAGTAGAGACCCCCCTAAAAAGGATCAGGGGGGCACAAAGGGGACCCCAAATGCTCTTCAGGGGGGTTCCCAGTTGAGGCAGGAGGGTCTTTTTTTTCGGTGTTTTTTTTCGGGGTTGAAATCAGCTCTTTTTATGGAAGAGGCGACGCTGCCGCGAGAACTCCGAGAGGGAGACGCTGCCCTAAAACACACCCGGCACGATGGGAATGGGATGGAGCCACAACGGGGGGGGGGGGGAAAAATGTGAAACACAGCCATGGGGGGGCCCCCCCAGACCCCCCTCCCTCCCCCCCAAACCCGCGGGGGGGCGGGGGAGGGTCCCCGAGGGGAGGGGGGGGAGGAGAAACCAAAAAAAAAAACCCCCCAAACCCAAACCCGCCCGGTCCCGGCCGCTCCCCGCGGAGAGAGGAGGAGGAAAAGGGGGGGTTAATCCTTCTTCTTGTCCTCTGGCGGCTTTCTCCTCGCCCGGGGGGGGGGCTCAGGGGGCCCGTGGGGGGCCGGGAGGGGGGCGGGGGGGGTGGCCTGGGCCTCCCCGCTGACCCCGAACTCGTTGACGCGCGTGAGGTCGACGCGGTAGATCCAGCGCTGGTAGAGGTAAATGAAGAACACCACGTCTGGGGGGGAGGTGGGGAGGGGGCAGAAAGGGGGGGGGGGGGGGGGTGAGAGGCTGGAAAAAAAGAGGAGCAGGACCCCCAACCCCTCGTGGAATCGGAGAATCCCAAACTCAGCCGGGTTGGGAGGGACCTGCGGGATCGTCCGTCCAACCCCGGATCCAACCCCGCCGTGGTTCCCCAGCCCCTGGCACTGAGGCCACATCCAGGGATGGAGAACCCACCCCCTCCCTGGGCAGCCCATCCCAAGGGCTGAGCATTCCCTCTCTGGAAAGGAATTCTTCCCAATATCCAACCTAAACCTGCCCTGGCACAGCTGGAGACCCCTCTTGTCCTGGGAGAAGAGCCTGATCCCACCCGGCTCCAACCTCCTGGCAGGGAGTTGTGCAGAGGGATGAGATCCCCCCTGAGCCCCCTCCTGTCCAGGCTGAGCCCCCCCAGCTCCCTCAGCCTCTCCTGGAATCCTGGAATCCTGGGATCAGTTGGAAAAGCCCTCTGGGATCATCCATCCAACCCCGGATCCAACCCCCGCCGTGGTTCCCAGCCCCTGGCACTGGTGCCACATCCAGGGATGGAGAACCCACCCCCCTCCTGGGCAGCCCATCCCAAGGGCTGAGCATTCCCTCTCTGCAAAGAATTCCATCCAATATCCAACCTAACCCTGCCCTGGCACAGCTGGAGACCCCTCTTGTCCTGGGAGAAGAGCCCGATCCCACCCGGCTCCCCCCTCCTGGCAGGGAGTTGTGCAGAGGGATGAGATCCCCCCTGAGCCCCCTCCTGTCCAGGCTGAGCCCCCCCAGCTCCCTCAGCCTCTCCTCACAGCACTTGTGCTCCAGTCCCTTCCCCAGCCTCGTTGCTCTCCTCTGGCCCTGCTCCAGCCCCTCCATGTCCTTCCTGAGCTGAGGGCCCAGAACTGGACACAGCACTCCAGGGGTGGCCTCACCAGGAAAAAATCACTCCCTTGGCCCTGTTGGCCACCCTGCTCCTGCTCCAGGCCACGATCCATCGGCCCTCTTGTCCCCCCTGGGCACCCTCTGGCTCCTGTCCAGCCTCCTGTCCATCCCAAATCCCAGCTCCCCTCCTGCCTCTGTCCATCCCAAATCCCAGCTCCCCTCCTGCCTGGCTGCTCTCCACCCCCCTCTGTCCATCCCAAATCCCAGCTCCCCTCCTGCCTCTGTCCATCCCAAATCCCAGCTCCCCTCCTGCCTGGCTGCTCTCCAGCCCCTCTGTCCATCCCAAATCCCAGCTCCCTTCCTGCCTCTGTCCATCCCCAAATCCCAGCTCCCCTCCTGCCTGGCTCCTGTCCAGCCCCTCTGTCCATCCCAAATCCCAGCTCCCCTCCTGCCTGGCTGCTCTCCAGCCCCTCTGTCCCCAGGGGGTTGTTGTGTCCAAAGGTCAGGACCCAGCCCTTGGCCTGGTTGACCCTCATCCCCTTGGGATCAGCCCATGGATCCAGCCCATCCAGGTCCCTCTGCAGAGCCCTCCTGCCTTCCAGCTTGGGGTCATCTGCAAATTTGCTGATGATGGACTCGATCCCCTCATCCAAATCATCAATAAAGACATTAAACAGGACTGGGCCCAGCTCTGATCCCTGGGGACACCCCTGGGGATGGATCCCAGCTGGATGCAGCTCCATCCCCACCCCTGATCCATAAGGACACCCCTGGGGATGGATCCCACCTGGATCCAGCTCCATCCCCACCCCTGATCCATAAGGACACCCCTGGGGATGGATCCCAGCTGGATGCAGCTCCATCCCCACCCCTGATCCCTGGGGATGGATCCCACTTGGATCCAGCTCCATCCCCACCCCTGATCCCTGGGGACACCCCTGGGGATGGATCCCAGCTGGATGCAGCTCCATCCCCACCCCTGATCCCTGGGGATGGATCCCAGCTGGATGCAGCTCCATCCCCACCCCTGATCCATAAGGACACCCCTGGGGAATGGATCCCACCTGGATGCAGCTCCATCCCCACCCCTGATCCCTGGGGATGGATCCCACCTGGACACAGCTCCATCCCCACCCCTGATCCCTGGGGATGGATCCCAGCTGGATGCAGCTCCATCCCCCACCCGTGATCCCTGGGGATGGATCCCACTTGGATCCAGCTCCATCCCCACCCCTGATCCCTGGGGACACCCCTGGGGGATGGATCCCAGCTGGATGCAGCTCCATCCCCACCCCTGATCCCTGGAGATGGATCCCAGCTGGATGCAGCTCCATCCCCACCCCTGATCCATAAGGACACCCCTGGGGATGGATCCCACTTGGATCCAGCTCCATCCCCACCCCTGATCCATAAGGACACCCCTGGGGATGGATCCCAGCTGGAAGCAGCTCCATCCCCACCCCTGATCCCTGGGGACACCCCTGGGGGATGGATCCCAGCTGGAAGCAGCTCCATCCCCACCACTGATCCATAAGGACACCCCTGGGGATGGATCCCAGCTGGATGCAGCTCCATCCTCACCCCCTGATCCCTGGGGATGGATCCCACCTGGATCCAGCTCCATCCCCACCCCTGATCCCTGGGGACACCCCTGGGGATGGATCCCAGCTGGATTGCAGCTCCATCTCCACCCCTGATCCCTGGGGACACCCCTGGGGATGGATCCCAGCTGGATGCAGCTCCATCCCCACCCCTGATCCCCTGGGGATGGATCCCAGCTGGATGCAGCTCCATCCCCACCCCTGATCCCTGGGGACACCCCCTGGGGATGGATCCCAGCTGGAAGCAGCTCCATCCCCACCCCTGATCCATAAGGACACCCCTGGGGATGGATCCCAGCTGGATCCAGCTCCATCCCCACCCCTGATCCCTGGGGACACCCCCTGGGCTGTCCTGGGACACCCCACGGATCCAAGGTGCCCTGGTGCCCCCCCCAGCCCCCCGAGCCCCCCGTACCGTCCCGCAGGCAGCCTATCCTGTACATCATGGGCATCTTGATGACGAAGGCGAACAGGTCGTCGATGAAGGTGTTGAGGGCCTTGTAGGTCAACATGCGCCAGGGCAGGTGGGCCACCGACTTCAGCTTGTAGTTGATGAACAGCTGGGGGGTCATGGTGATGAAGCCTGGGGGGGGGGAGAGAGAGAGAAACCACCCCTGAGGAGCTGGGGGAGCCCGGGGATACCCCAAAGGAGATCGTGCTCTCCGTCCCGAAAATACTCCAAGGAGGTCCTGGAGATCATCCCCTCCATCCCAAAAATACTCCAAGGAGGTCCTGGAGATCATCCCCTCCATCCCAAAAATACTCCAAGGAGACCATGGAGATCATCCCCTCCATCCCAAACACCCCAAAGGAGACCATGGAGATCATCCCCTCCATCCCAAACACCCCAAAGGAGACCATGGAGACCATCCCCTCCATCCCAAACACCCAAAGGAGATCCCAGATCCCATCCCCTCCATCCCAAACACCCCAAAGGAGACCCCAGATCCCATCCCCTCCATCCCAAACACCCCAAAGGACACCATGGAGATCATCCCCTCCATCCCAAACACCCCAAAGGAGACCATGGAGACCATCCCCTCCATCCCAAACACCCCAAAGGAGATCCCAGATCCCATCCCCTCCATCCCAAACACCCCAAAGGAGACCCCAGATCCCATCCCCTCCATCCCAAACACCCCAAAGGGACACCATGGAGATCATCCCCTCCATCCCAAACACCCCAAAGGAGACCATGGAGACCATCCCCTCCATCCCAAACACCCCAAAGGAGACCCCAGATCCCATCCCCTCCATCCAAACACCCCAAAGGACACCATGGAGATCATCCCCTCCATCCCAAACACCCCAAAGGAGACCATCCCCTTCACCCCAAACACCCCAAAGGAGATCCTAGAGTCCATCCCCTCCATCCCAAACACCCCAAAGGAGATCATGGAGATCATCCCCTCCATCCCAAACACCCCAAAGCAGACCCCAGAGCTCATCCCCTCCATCCCAAACACCCCAAAGCTCATCCCCTCCATCCCAAACACCCCAAAGGAGATCCCCTCGATCCCATTCCATGGGAATTCCATGGGAATTCCAGCACTCACCGAAGGTGAGGAGGAACCCGTAGAGCATGCTGAGCACCCCACATCATGGAGATCATCCCCTCTATCCCAAACACCCCAAAGGAGATCCCAGATCCCATCCCCTCCATCCCAAACACCCCAGAGGAGATCCCAGATCCCATCCCCTCCATCCCAAACACCCCAAAGGAGATCATGGAGACCATCCCCTCCATCCCAAACACCCCAAAGCAGACCCCAGAGCTCACCCCCTCCATCCCAAAACACCCCAAAGGAGATCCCCTCGATCCCATTCCGTGGGAATTCCGTAGGAAGCCCGGCACTCACCAAAGGTGAGGAGGAATCCGTAGAGCATGCTGAGCACCCACATCATGGAGACCATCCCCTCCATCCCAAACACCCCAAAGGAGATCCCAGATCCCATCCCCTCCATCCCAAACACCCCAGAGGAGATCCCAGATCCCATCCCCTCCATCCCAAACACCCAAAGGAGATCATGGAGACCATCCCCTCCATCCCAAACACCCCAAAGCAGACCCCAGAGCTCACCCCCTCCATCCCAAACACCCCAAAGGAGATCCCCCTCGATCCCATTCCATGGGAATTCCATAGAAACCCCGGCACTCACCGAAGGTGAGGAGGAAGCCGTAGAGCATGCTGAGCACCCACATCATGGAGACCATCCCCTCTATCCCAAACACCCCAAAGGAGAGCCCAGATCCCATCCCCTCCATCCCAAACACCCCAAAGGAGATCCCCTCCATCCCATTCCATGGGAATTCCATGGGAACTCCAGCACTCACCGAAGGTGAGGAGGAAGCCGTAGAGGCATGCTGAGCACCCCACGAGTACCAGCCCTTGTGCTCCAGGTACAGGAGGCTGTACACACGGCGTAGCAGCCCAGCAGAGGGAACAGGATCCACGAGAAGGTACCGGAATGCCATCTGGGAAAAGGCATTCCCAGAATTCCAGCCCCCCCCACCAAGGGCAGAGGGAAGGGGGGGATGGTACTGGAATGCCATCTGGGAAAAGGTATTCCCAGAATTCCAGCCCCCCCCCCACAAGGGCAGAGGGAATGGGGGATGGTCCCCGAATGCCATCTGGGAAAAGGCATTCCCAGAATTCCAGCCTCCCCCACCAAGGGCAGAGGGAATGGGGGATGGTACCTGGAATGCCATCTGGGAAAAGGCATTCCCAGAATTCCAGCCCCCCCCCCCAAGGGCAGAGGGAATGGGGAATGGGTACCGGAATGCCATCTGGGAAAAGGCATTCCCAGAATTCCAGCCCCCCCCCCCCAAGGGCAGAGGGAATGGGGGATGGTCCCCGAATGCCATCTGGGAAAAGGCATTCCCAGAATTCCAGCCCCCCCCACCAAGGGCAGAGGGAAGGGGGGATGGTACTGGAATGCCATCTGGGAAAAGGCATTCCCAATGCCATCTGGGAAAAGGCATTCCCAGAATTCCAGCCCCCCCAAGGGCAGAGGGAAGGGGGGATGGTACTGGAATGCCATCTGGGAAAAGGCATTCCCAATGCCATCTGGGGAAAAGGCATTCCCCAGAATTCCAGCCCCCCCAACAAGGGCAGAGGGAATGGGGGATGGTACCGGAATGCCCATCTGGGAAAAGGCATTCCCAATGCCATCTGGGAAAAGGCATTCCTGGAATTCTGGACCCCCCTCAAGGGCAGAGGGAAGGGGGGATGTTGGGGGGGGAAGAGGGGGAGGTAGAGGAGGGTCGGTCTGGGGGGGGCCAGGTGGGTTTGGGGGGGACAGAGGGGGTGGGAGGGAGGGAGAGGGAGCAGAGGGAGAGGGAAAGGGAGCAGAGGGGACAGAGGGAGTGGGAGGGAGAGGGGACAGAGGGGACAGAGGGGACAGAGGGAGAGGGAAAAAGGGAGCAGAGAGGACGGGATGGAGGGGATGGGGTGGGAGGGGATACAGGGAGAGGGAGGGAGAGGGGACAGAGGGGACAGAGGGAGAGGGAAAAGGGAGCAGAGGGCACAGGATGGAGGGGATGGGGGTGGGAGGGGGGAGAGGGAGCAGGAGGGAGAGGGAAAAGGGAGCAGAAGGGACAGGAGGGAGAGGGAAAAGGGAGCAGAAGGGACAGGAGGGAGAGGGAAAAGGGAGCAGAGGGGATAGAGGTGAGAGGAGGGACAGGGAAAAGGGAGCAGAGGGGACAGGAGAGAAGGGATGGAGTGGGAGGGGATAGAGGGAGCAGGAGGGAGAGGGAAAGGGAGCAGAGGGGACAGAGGGGCAGGGGAGGGGGATGGGGTGAGAGGGGACAGAGGGAGCAGGAGGGAGAGTGGATAGAGGGGACAGAGGGAGAGGGAGAAGGGAGCAGAGGGGACAGGGATGGAGGGGATGGGGTGGGAGGGGAGAGAGGGAGCAGGAGGGGAGGGGGAAAGGGAGTGGAGGGGGACAGAGGGAGAGGGAGAAGGGAGCAGAGGGGACAGGAGAGAAGGGATGGGGGTGGGAGGGGAGAGAGGGAGGCAGGAGGGAGGGGGGAAAGGGAGTGGAGGGGACAGGGGGGAGAGGGAAAAGGGAGTGGAGGGGACAGAGGGAGCAGGAGAGGGAGGGGATGGGGTGGGAGGGGGCAAAGGGAGCAGGAGGGAGAGGGAAAAGGGAGCAGAGGGGGACAGAGGGAACAGGAGGAAGGGGATGGGGGTGGGAGGGGACAGAAGGACCAGGAGAGGGAGGGGACAGGGCTGGGGGGGGGACAGAAGGACCAGGAAAGGGGGGACAGGGATGGGGGGGGACAGAAGGACCAGGAGAGGGAGGGGACAGGGCTGGGGGGGACAGAAGGACCAGGAGAGGGAGGGGACAGGGCTGGGGGGGGACAAAAGGACCAGGAAAGGGGGGGACAGGGATGGGGGGGGACAGAAGGACCAGGAGAGGGAGGGGACAGGGCTGGGGGGGGACAAAAGGACCAGGAGAGGGAGGGGACAGGGCTGGGGGGGAGACACTGGGACGAGGCCAGTGAGGGCCAGGGCTGGGAAATGGGGGCCCAGCGAGCCAAGGAGACCCATCCCCGGGTGGGAAAGGCCCCCAAACGACCCCCCCACCATCACAGACCCCCCCCCAGCACTCACATCATCGTAGACCTTGGTGGAGGACTCGATGTAGGTGGACTTGTCCTTGAAGGTCACCCGGGGCAACACTCCGGCCACCTTGTGCTCCCGGTCCAGCTGGGGGGGGACAGGAGGGGACAGGGGGGGACAGGAGGGGTCAGGGAGGGACATGGTGGCACCAGGAGGGTCTGGGGGCACCGGATCCCCCCCCTCTTTCCAAATCCCACCCCGATGGGGAGATGGAAAGGGAAGAGACAAACCCTCCACCCCCAGCCCAGGGATGCTCCGAGGAGGTCGTGGAGAGCAGCCCCTCCTTCCCAAATATTCCAGGGAGATCATGGAGAGCAGCCCCTCCTTCCCAAATATTCCAGGGAGATCATGGAGAGCAGCCCCTCCTTCCCAGTTATTCCAGGGAGATCATGGAGACCATCCCCTCCTTCCCAATTATTCCAGGGAGATCATGGAGAGCAGCCCCTCCTTCCCAGTTATTCCAGGGAGATCGTGGAGAGCAGCCCCTCCTTCCCAAATATTCCAGGGAGATCGTTGGCTCCATCCCAAAAATGCCCCAAGGAGACCACGGAGATCATCCCCTCCTTCCCAAAAATCCTCCAAGGAGATCATGGAGATCATCCCCTCCATCCCAAAAATCCTCCAAGGAGATCATTCATTCCTTCCTTCCCAAAAATACTCCAAGGAGATCATGAAGACCATCCCAAAAACCCTCCAAGGAGATCATCCCTTCCTTCCCAAACCCTCCAAGGAGATCATGGAGACCATCCCAAAAACTCTCCAAGGAGATCATGGAGACCATCCCCTCCATCCCAAACCCTCCAAGGGGATCATGGACACCATCCCCTCCATCCCAAAAACCCTCCAAGGAGACCATGGAGACCATCCTAAAAACCCTCCAAGGAGATCATGGAGACCATCCCAAAAACCCTCCAAGTAGACCATGGACACCATCCCCTCCATCCCAAATCCTCCAAGGAGATCATCCCCTCCATCCCAAAAACCCTCCAAGGAGATCATCCCCTCCATCCCAAAAACCCTCCAAGGAGATCATGGAGACCATCCCAAAAACCCTCCAAGGAGATCATGGACACCATCCTAAAAACCCTCCAAGGAGACCATGGAGATCATCCCAAATACTCCAAGGAGATCATGGAGACCATCCCCTCCATCCCAAATCCTCCAAGATCATGGAGACCATCCCCTCCATCCCAAATCCTCTAAGGAGACCATGGACACCATCCTAAAAACCCTCCAAGGAGATCATAGAGACCATCCCAAAAACCCTCCAAGGAGATCATGGAGACCATCTCCTCCATCCCAAAAACACTCCAAGGAGATCATGGACACCATCCCCTCCATCCCAAACCCTCCAAGGAGATCATGGACACCATCCCAAAAACCCTCCAAGGAGACCATGGAGATCATCCCCTCCTTCCCAAAAACCCTCCAAGGAGATCATGGACACCATCCCAAAAACCCTCCAAGGAGATCATGGACACCATCCCAAAAACCCTCCAAGGAGATCATGGACACCATCCCCTCCATCCCAAACCCTCCAAGGAGACCATGGAGACCATCCCAAAAACCCTCCAAGGAGATCATAGAGACCATCCCAAAAACTCTCCAAGGAGATCATGGACACCATCCCCTCCATCCCAAAAACCCTCCAAGGAGACCACGGACACCATCCCCTCCATCCCAAACCCTCCAAGGAGACCATGGACACCATCCCCTCCATCCCAAACCCTCCAAGGAGACCATGGACACCATCCCCTCCATCCCAGACCCTCCAAGGAGACCATGGACACCATCCCCTCCATCCCAAACCCTCCAAGGAGATCATGGACACCATCCCCTCCATCCCAAAAACCCTCCAAGGAGACCATGGACACCACCCCCTCCATCCCAAACCCTCCCAGACCACGGAGCCCGCCCCCTCCACCCCCCGGGTGACTCACCCGGACGTCCATGACCTTTGTGATCTTCCAGAGGTCGATGAGGAGCCCGATGAAGACGCTGACCTGCACCACGAAGTTGGTCTCGTTGTCCAGGATGTACAGAAGGACCACCAAGGACTGGAAGACCCCGAAGAAGACGGAGCGCACCGAGAGCCCCTCCAGGGACTGCCGGCTGTTCCAGAACTGGATGTCTGGGGAGGACACACAAAAAGGGCTCCAAACCATCAACTCCCACCTCCAGGGAGGGGTTTTCCCGGCCCTGGATCCCCGTGAATTCCCAAATCCCACCGTTCTTGAAGGCCAGGAACTCGAAGACGCTGTGGACGATGGAGACGACGATGGTCAGCGCCAGCAGGTAGGGGTTGGTCTCCAGCAGGGCCACCTGGAACGGGCACCAAAAGGCTCCAGCCCATCTCCTTCCCGAATATTCCAAGGGGATCATCAGCTCCATCCCAAAAATACTCCAGGGAGATCATCAGCTCCATCCCAAAAATACTCCAGGGAGATCGTCCCCTCCATCCCAAAAATACCCCAAGGAGACCATGGAGATCATCCCCTCCATCCCAAAGACTCCATGGAGATCATCCCCTTCCCAAATACTCCAAGGAGACCATGGAGATCATCCCCTCCATCCCAAAGACTCCAAGGAGATCGTGGAGATCATCATCTTCATCCCAAAAATACTTCAAGGAAATCATCAGCTCCATCCCAAAGACTCCAGGGAGATCATCCCCTCCATCCCAAACGCCCCAAAGGAGACCATGGAGATCATCCCCTTCCCAAATCTTCCAAGGAGATCATGGAGATCATCCCCTCCATCCCAAAAATACTCCAAGGAGATCCTGGAGTCCATCCCCTCCACCCCAAAAATACTCCAAGGAGATCCTGGAGACCATCCCCTCCACCCCAAAAATACTTCAAGGAGATCCCAGAGCTCATCCCCTCCATCCCAAACACCCCAAAGCAGACCCCAGAGCTCACCCCCTCCACCCCAAAGGAGATCCCAGAGCTCATCCCCTCCATCCCAAACACCCCAAAGCAGACCCCAGAGCTCACCCCCTCCATCCCAAACACCCCAAAGCAGACCATCCCCTTTATCCCAAAAATACTCCATGGACATCATCAGCTCCACCCCAAACACCCCAAAGGAGATCCCAGAGCTCACCCCCTCCATCCCAAACACCCCAAAGGAGACCCCAGAGCTCATCCCCTCCATCCCAAACACCCCAAAGGAGATCCCAGAGCTCATCCCCTCCATCCCAAACATCCCAAAGGAGATCATCCCCTCCATCCCAAAAACACCCCAAAGGAGATCCCAGAGCTCACCCCCTTCACCTCAAAGGAGATCCTAGAGTCCATCCCAAACACCCCAAAGGAGATCCCAGATCCCATCCCCTCCATCCCAAACACCCCAAAGGAGATCATCCCCTCCATCCCAAACACACCCCAAAGGAGATCTTGGAGACCATCCCCTCCATCCCAAACACCCCAAAGGAGATCTTGGAGACCATCCCCTCCATCCCAAACACCCCAAAGGAGATCCCAGATCCCATCCCCTCCATCCCAAACATCCCAAAGGAGATCATCCCCTCCATCCCAAAAACACTCCAAGGAGATCTTGGAGACCATCCCCTCCATCCCAAACACCCCAAAGGAGATCATCCCCTCCATCCCAAAAACACCCCAAAGGAGATCTTGGAGACCATCCCCTCCATCCCAAAAACACCCCAAAGGAGATCTTGGAGACCATCCCCTCCATCCCAAATCCTCCAAGGACATCCTGGAGACCATCCCCTCCATCCCAAAACCACTCCAAAGGACACCACCCCCTCCACCCCCCCCCAAACCCCCCCAGAGGAGCCCCCTCCCCTCTCCCCGACCTTGACCGAGTCCTGCTCCTCGTCCGACTGCTCGTACAGGTCCTCCCCCAGGAAGTTCCAGGGGGACTTGGAGCTCTGGGCGGCGTAGAGCTGCCAGCGCCACAGGGACAGGGGGCAGAAGGACAGGCGGAAGGGCAGGCGCTGCAGGCTCTCGTTGATGGGGAAATAGTCCTTCTGCAGGTTCCAGTAGTCGTTGAAGTACAGGATGGGGAAATAGTCCCCGCTCAGCGCGTCGAACTTCACGTCTGGGGGGGAGACGGGGGGTGAGAGGGACCCCCGGGGTCGGGGGGGCTCCTCCATCCTCAGTTTTGGGGTCTCTCTCTCCATTGTGTCTCCATCCTTAATTTTGGGGTCTCTCTCTCCATTGTGTCTCCTCCATCCTAATTTTGGGGTCTCTCTCTTCATTGTGTCTCCATCCTTAATTTTGGGGTCTCTCTCTCTCCATTGTGTCCCTTCCCACTCCAGTTTTGGGGTCTCTCTCTCCATTGTGTCTCCTCCATCCTTAATTTTGGGGTCTCTCTCTTCATTGTGTCTCCATCCTTAATTTTGGGGTCTCTCTCTCCATTGTGTCTCCATCCTTAATTTTGGGGTCTCTCTCTCCATTGTGTCTCCTCCATCCTTAATTTTGGGGTCTCTCTCTCCACTGTGTCTCCATCCTTAATTCTGGGGTCTCTCTCTCCATTGTGTCTCCCTCGACCCAGTTTTGGGGTCTCTCTCTCCATTGTGTCTCCTCCATCCTTAATTTTGGGGTCTCTCTCTCCACTGTGTCTCCTCCATCCCCAGTTTTGGGGTCTCTTTCTCCATTGTGTCTCCTCCATCCCCAGTTTTGGGGTCTCTCTCTCTCTCCATTGTGTTTCCTCCATCCTTAATTTTGGGGTCTCTCTCTCTCTCCATTGTGTCCTTTCCCACCCCAGTTTTGAGAGACCTCCAGGTTCTGGGACCTTCCAGTTTTGGGGTTTCTCTCTCCATTGTGTCTCCTCCATCCTTAATTTTGGGGTCTCTCTCTCCACTGTGTCTCCTCCATCCTTAATTTTGGGGTCTCTCTCTCTCTCCACTGTGTCTCCTCCATCCTTAATTTTGGGGTCTCTCTCTCTCTCCACTGTGTCTCCTCCATCCTTAATTTTGGGGTCTCTCTCTCTCTCCATTGTGTCTCCTCCATCCTTAATTTTGGGGTCTCTCTCTCTCTCCATTGTGTCTCCTCCATCCTAATTTTGGGGTCTCTCTCTCTCTCCATTGTGTTTCCTCCATCCTTAATTTTGGGGTCTCTCTCTCTCTCCATTGTGTTTCCTCCATCCTTAATTTTGGGGTCTCTCTCTCTCTCCATTGTGTCCTTTCCCACCCCAGTTTTGAGAGACCTCCAGGTTCTGGGACCTTCCAGTTTTGGGGTCTCTCTCTCCATTGTGTCTCCTCCATCCTTAATTTTGGGGTCTCTCTCTCCACTGTGTCTCCTCCATCCCCAGTTTTGGGGTCTCTCTCTCTACTGTGTCTCCTCCATCCTTAATTTTGGGGTCTCTCTCTCTCTCCATTGTGTCTCCTCCATCCTTAATTTTGGGGTTTCTCTCTCCATTGTGTCTCCTCCATCCCCAGTTTTGGGGTCTCTCTCCATTGTGTCTCCTCCATCCTTAATTTTGGGGTCTCTCTCTCTCTCCATTGTGCCCCTTCCCACCCCAGTTTTGAGGGACCTCCAGGTTCTGGGACCTTCCAGTTTTGGGGTCTCTCTCTCCATTGTGTCTCCTCCATCCCCAGTTTTGGGGTTTCTCTCTCTATTGTGTCTCCTCAATCCTTAATTTTGGGGTCTCTCTCTCTCCATTGTGTCCCCCCTGCCCCAGTTTTGAGGGACCTCCAAGTTCTGGGACCTTCCAGTTTTGGGTTCCCCCCTTATTGGCCCCCAAACCCTCTCCCAGCACCGGGACCCCCCCCCCCCCCCAGTTTTGGGGTCTCTCTCTCCACTGTGTCCCTCCCACCCCAGTTTTGGGGTCTCTCTCTCCACTGTGTCCCCTCCATCCCCAGTTTTGGGGTCTCTCTCTCCATTGTGTCCCCTCCCACCCCAGTTTTGGGGTCTCTCTCTCCATTGTGTCCCTCCCACCCCCAGCTCTGAGTTCCCGGCATTCCCGGTGTTCCCACTGCTCCAGGGGTCCTCCCCCTCCCAGTTCTGACCCCCCTGCCCCAGTTTTGGGTGTCCCCCCCAGTTGTGACCCCAAAATCCCCCCGGGAGACCCTCCCAGCTCCCGGGGACCCTCCCCCTGTTCCCTGCAGGACCCTCCCAGGACAGGAAGTTTTGGGATGCTCCCGGAATTCCCAGTGTTCCCACTGCTCCAGGGGTGCTCCCCCTCCCAGTTCTGACCCCCCTGCCCCAGTTTTGGGTGTCCCCCTCCAAGCTGTGACCCCAAAATCCTCCTGGGAGACCCTCCCAGCTCCCGGGGACCCTCCTGATCCCCATGGGACAAGGAATTTCGGGATGCTCCCGGCATTCCCGGTGCTCCCACTGCTCCAGGGGTGCTCCCCCTCCCAGTTCTGACCCCCCTGCCCCAGTTTTGGGTGTCCCCCTCCAAGCTGTGACCCCAAAATCCTCCTGGGGGACCCTCCCAGCTCCCGGGGACCCTCCCCCTGTTCCCTGCAGGAGCATCCCAGGCCAAGGAATATCAGGATGCTCCTGGAATTCCCGGTGTTCCCACTGCTCCAGGGGTCCTCCCCCTTTCAGTTCTGACCCCCCTGCCCCAGTTTTGGGTGTCCCCCTCCAAGCTGTGACCCCAAAATCCCCCTGGGAGACCCTCCCAGCTCCCGGGGACCCTCCCCCTGTTCCCTGCAGGAGCATCCCAGGCCAAGGAATATCGGGATGCTCCCGGAATTCCTGGTGCTCCCACTGCTCCAGGGGTGCTTCCCCTCCCAGTTCTGACCCCCCTGCCCCGGTTTTGGGTGTGTCCCCCCCAGTTGTGACCATCACCCTCCCCAAAATCCCCCTGGGAGACCCTCCCAGCTCCCGGGGACCCTCCCAGGCCAAGGAATTTCGGGATGCTCCCGGCATTCCCGGTGCTCACACTGGTCCAGGGGCGGGGGGACGCTGCCCTTCACCCAGGGCGTGTGGTCATCCACCATGTTGATGGTCAGGTTGGGGTGCCAGTGGGAAATCACCTCCACGGGGCCGAAATCCTCCGCCCTCTGCAACGGGAACGGCGCCGGATCCGGGAACGGCGCCGGATCCGTCAAACCCCAACGGGGAGAGGGGAAGGGGAAGGGACAACCCACCCCCCAGGCCAGGGAAGCTCCGAGGAGGTTGTGGAGAGCATCCCCTCCCTCCCAGTTATTCCAAGGAGATCATCAGCTCCTTCCCAAAAATACTTCAAGGAGATCATCAGCTCCTTCCCAAAGACTCCAGGATCATGGAGATCATCCCCTCCTTCCCAAAAAGCCCAAGGAGATCACAGAGAGCATCTTCTCCTTCCCAAATATTCCATGGAGATCATCCCCTCCTTCCCAAAAACCCTCCAAGGAGATCATGCTCTCCATCCCAAAAATCCTCCAAGGAGATCACGGAGATCATTTCCTCCATCCCAAAAATACTTCGAGAGATCATCAGCTCCATCCCAAAGACTCCAGGGAGATCGTGGAGAGCATCCCCTCCATCCCAAAAACCCTCCCAGTAGATTATTTCCTCCATCCCAAAAATCCTCCAAGGAGACCATGAAGATCATCCCCTCCTTCCAATTATTCCAAGGAGATCATCCCCTCCTTCCCAAAGACTCCAAGACCATAGACACCATCCCCTCCATCCCAAAAACCCTCCAAGGAGACCATGGACACCATCCCCTCCATCCCAAAAACCCTCCAAGGAGACCATGGACACCACCCCCTCCATCCCAAACACCCTCCAAGGAGATCATGGACACCACCCCCTCCATCCCAAACACCCTCCAAGGAGATCATGGACACCATCCCCTCCATCCCAAACACCCTCCAAGGAGACCATGGAGTCCATCCCCTCCTTCCCAAAGACTCCAAGATCATGGAGACCATCCCCTCCATCCCAAAAACCCTCCAAGGAGATCCTGGACACCATCCCCTCCATCCCAAAAACCCTCCCAGTAGATTATTCCCTCCATCCCAAAAATACTCCAAGGAGATCCTGGACACCATCCCCTCCATCCCAAAAATCCTCCCAGTAGACTATTCCCTCCGTCCCAAAAATCCTCCAAGGAGCCCACCGAGGGCCCTGGACGTCGAGGGGTGGGAAAACCCCCCCAAACCCTCCCCAAACTTCCCCAAATCCCCCCGAAGAGGAGCTCCCTGGACCTTGATCATCTCGGGATCCGCCTCCGTCTCCCCCGTCAGGAGGTTCTTGGTTTTCTGGAAGCGCCGGCGCTTGTACTTGTTGATCACTGGGGAGGGAACAGGAGGAGCTTTCCCGTGTTCCCGGGGCCCTTTTCCCTCCTTTCATCCCCCCCAGGAACCTCCCAAGCCCTTGCCCTTTCCCAAACCCTTTCCCAGCCCCTTTCCCTTCCCCTTTCCTTCTCCCTTTCCCTTTCCCTGCCCTTTTCTGGACCCTTTCCCAGCCCCTTTCCCTTTCTCTTCCCTTTCCTTTCCCCCTTTCCCAACTCCTTTCACTTTCCCAGCCCCTTTCCCAACCCTTTCCCAAGCCCCTTCCCCTTTCCCTTTCTCCTTCCCTTTCCTTCCCTTCCCTTTTCCCTTCCCCAACTCCTTTCTCAATCCCATCCCCTTCCCTTTCCCATCCCTTCCCCTTTCCCTCTCTCTTTCCCTTTCCCTTTTTCCTTCCCTTCCCTTCCCTTCCCTTCCCTTCCCTTCCCTTCCCTTCCCTTCCCTTCCCTTCCCTTCCCTTCCCTTCCCTTCCCTTCCCTTCCTTTTCTTTCCTCTCTCCTTTCTCTTTCCCTTCCCCTTTCCCCTTCCCTTTTCCCTTCCCTTTTCCCTTCCCTTCCCTTTCCCTTTCTCTTCCCCAACTCCTTTCTCTTTCCCTTTCCCTTTCCCAGCCCTTCCCTGGACCTTTTCCCAACCACTTTCCCAACCCTTTCCCAAGCCCCTTCCCCTTTCCCCCTTTCCCAACTCCTTTCTCAATCCCTTTCCCTTTCCCAGCTCTTTCCTGGACCCTTTCTCAGCCCCTTTCCCTTTCCCCTTCCCTTCCCTTTTCCCTTCCCCAACTCCTTTCTCAATCCCATCCCCTTCCCTTTCCCATCCCTTCCCCTTCCCCTTTTCCCCTTTCCCAACTCCTTTCTCTTTCCCTCTTCCTCTCCCTTTCCCTTTCCCCTTCCCAACCCCTTTCCCTTCCCTTTCCCTTTCCCTTTCCCTTCCCCTTTCCCCCTTTCCCAGCTCCTTTCCCCTTCCCTTTCCCTTCCCTTCCCCTTTCTCTTTCCCCCTTTCCCTTCCCTCCCCTTTCCCTTCCCTCCCCTTTCCCTTCCCTTCCCTTTCCCTTCCCTTTCCCTTTCCCTTTCCCAACCCTTTCCCTTTCCCTTCCCCTTTCCCAACTCCTTTCTCAATCCCTTTCCCTTTCCCAGCCCTTTCCTGGACCCTTTCCCAAGCCCCTTCCCAACCCTTTCCCAAGCCCCTTCCCCTTCCCCTTTCCCCCTTTCCCAACTCCTTTCCCTTTCCCTTCCCTTTCCTTTCCCTTCCCCTTTCCCCCTTTCCCAACTCCTTCCTCTTCCCTTCCTCTTCCCTTTCCCTTCCCTTTCCCTTCCCCTTTCCCAACTCCTTTCTCTTTCCCTTTCCCTTTCCCAGCCCTTTCTTGGACCCTTCCCAGCTCCTTTCCCAACCCTTTCCCTTTCCCTTCCCCTTCCCCTTTCCCCCTTTCCCAACTCCTTTGTCTTTCCCATTCCCCTTTCTCCCTTTCCCAACTCCTTTCTCTTTCCCCTTTCCCTTTCCCAGCCCTTCCCTGGACCCTTTCCCAAGCCCCTTCCCCTTCCCCTTTCCCCCTTTCCCAACTCCTTTCTCTTTCCCTTTCCCAGCCCTTTCCCAACCCTTTCCCTTTCCCTTTCCCTTCCCCTTCCCCCCTTTCCCAACTCCTTCCCCTTCCCCTTTCCCCCTTTCCCAACTCCTTCCCCTTCCCTTTCCCCTTTCCCCCTTTCCCAACTCCTTTCTCTTTCCCTTTCCCAGCCCTTTCCCAGCTCCTTTCCCAACCCTTTCCCAAGCCCCTTCCCCTTCCCCTTCCCCCCTTTCCCAACTCCTTCCCCTTCCCCTTTCCCCCTTTCCCAACTCCTTTCCCTTTCCCAAGCCCCTTCCCCTTCCCCTTTCCCCCTTTCTCAACTCCTTCCCCTTCCCCTTTCCCCCTTTCCCAACTCCTTCCCCTTCCCCTTTCCCCCTTTCCCAACTCCTTTCCCTTTCCCTTCCCCTTTCCCCCTTTCCCAACTCCTTTCCCTTTCCCTTTCCCTTTCCCTTTCCCTTTCCCTTTCCCTTTCCCTTTCCCTTTCCCTTTCCCTTTCCCTTTCCCAACTCTTTTCCCAATCCCTTCCCCACCCTTTCCCCCATTCCCCCCTGTCCCCCCGTACTGCGGGAGGTGTGGACGGTGGCGAGGCGCCTGTAGAGGTTCTTGTGCCGGGGGTCGGGGTGGAACCCGCTCTTGGTGAAGTAAACGTGGACGTAGATGGAGCCGTTCTGTTGGACACTCTGGAATCGCATCCCAGGGATCAGGAACCGCCGGGATCCACCCCCTCCCAAAATCCCACAGGGAACCACCGCCTGCTCCCGGCCCCAGGGAGCCTCTGGAAGGTCCAGGAAGCCTCTGGAAGGTCCAGGGAGCCCCAAAACGCCCCAAGAAGCTCCAGGAAGCCTCTAGAAGCTCCAGGAAGCCCCAAAACGCCCCAAGAAGCTCCTAGAATCTCCAGGAAGCCCCTGGCAGCTCCAGGAAGCCTCTGGAAGGTCCAGGAAGCCCCAAAACGCCCCAAGAAGCTCCAGGAAGGTCCAGAAAGCCTCTGAAAGGTCCAGGAAGCCTCTGAAAGGTCCTGGAAGCCCCTGGAAGCCTCTGAAAGGTCCTGGAAGCCTCTGAAAGGTCCTGGAAGATGCAGGAAGGCCCTGGAAGCCTCTGAAAGGTCCAGGAAGCCTCTGGAAGGTCCTGGAAGCTCCAGGAAGCCCCAAGAAGCTCCAGGAAGCCTCTGAAAGGTCCTGGAAGCCCCAAAATGCCCCAAGAAACTCCAGGAAGGTCCAGGAAGCCTCTGAAAGGTCCTGGAAGCCCCAAAACGCCCCAAGAAGCTCCAGGAAGGTCCAGGAAGCCTCTGAAAGGTCCTGGAAGCCTCTGAAAGGTCCTGGAAGGTCCAGGAAGCCTCTGGAAGGTCCAGGAAGCCTCTGAAAGGTCCAGGAAGCCCCTGGAAGCTCCAGGAAGCCTCTGAAAGGTCCAGGAAGCCTCTGAAAGGACCTGGAAGTTCCAGGAAGCCCCTGGAAGCCCTTGAAAGCTCCAGGAAGCCTCTGAAAGGTCCTGGAAGCCTCTGAAAGGTCCTGGAAGATCCAGGAAGGTCCTGGAAGCCTCTGAAAGGTCCAGGAAGCCTCTGAAAGGTCCTGGAAGCCCCTGGAAGCTCCAGGAAGCTCCAGAAATCTCCAGGAAGCCTCTGAAAGGTCCTGGAAGCTCCAGGAAGGTCCTGGAAGCCTCTGAAAGGTCCTGGAAGCCCCTGGAAGCCTCTGAAAGGTCCTGGAAGCTCCAGGAAGCCCCTGGAAGCTCCAGGAAGCCTCTGAAAGGTCCTGGAAGCCCCAAAATGCCCCAAGAAGCTCCAGGAAGCCTCTGAAAGGTCCTGGAAGGTCCTGGAAGGCCCTGGAAGGCCCCGTGAGGCACCTGTGAGATGTCGAGCTCGCCGTAGTGCTCGTAGCAGCCGTCGGCGTTGTCGCCGCTGGTCCAGTCGCCGTAGACGAGGTCGCGCTTCTGCCAGAACAGGGCGGAGCTGGCGTTGAAATCCGTGAAGTGCTCGTGCTCCGAGATGTACACGTAGAGATCCTGGGGGAATTCGGGAATAACAGGGGCTGAGAATGTCAGGGGAACCCCTGGAGCAAACCCAAATCTCCTGGGAATACCAGGAGACTCCTTGGAGCAAATGGGTCCCAACCCAGCTCATCCTGGAGCAGGAGATTCCTGGGAATACCAGGGGAACCCTTGGAGCAAATGGATCCCAACCCAGCTCATCCTGGAGAAAGAGATTCCTGGGAATACTGGGAACCTTCAGAGCAAATTCCAGAGGAGGAGAGCCCTGGGAATATCAAGGGAATGCTCGGAGCAAACAGCTCTCGTGCTCCGGGATGTACACGTAGAGATCCTGGGGGAATTTGGGAATAACAGGGGCTGGGAATAGCAGGGGAACCCCTGGAGCAAACAGCTCTCGTGCTCCGGGATGTACACGGACAGATCCTGGGGGAATTCGGGAATAACAGGGGCTGGGAATAGCAGGGGAACCCCTGGAGCAAACCCAAATCTCCTGGGAATCCCAGGAGACTCCTTGGAGCAAATGGGTCCCAACCCAGCTCATCCTGGAGGAGGAGATTCCTGGGAATACCAGGGGAACCCTTGGAGCAAATTCCAGAGGAGGAGAGCCCTGGGAATATCAAGGGAATGCTCGGAGCAAACAGCTCTCGTGCTCCGAGATGGACACGGACAGATCCTATGGGAATTTGGGAATAACAGGGGCTGGGAATGTCAGGGGAACCCCTGGAGCAAACAGCTCTCGTGCTCCGAGATGGACACGGACAGATCCTATGGGAATTTGGGAATAACAGGGGCTGGGAATGTCAGGGAGACCCCTGGAGCAAACAGCTCTCGTGCTCCGGGATGGACACGGACAGATCCTGGGGGAATTCGGGAATAACAGGGGCTGGGAATGTCAGGGGAACCCTCAGAACAAACAGCTCTTGTGCTCCGGGATGGACACGGACAGATCCTATGGGAATATGGGAATAACAGGGGCTGGGAATGTCAGGGGAACCCCTGGAGCAAACAGCTCTCGTGCTCCGAGATGTACACGTAGAGATCCTGGGGGAATTCGGGAATAACAGGGGCTGGGAATAGCAGGGGAACCCCTGGAGCAAACCCAAATCTCCTGGGAATACCAGGAGACTCCTTGGAGCAAATGGGTCCCAACCCAGCTCATCCTGGAGCAGGAGATTCCTGGGAATACCAGGGGAACCCTTGGAGCAAATGGATCCCAACCCAGCTCATCCTGGAGAAAGAGATTCCTGGGAATACTGGGAACCTTCAGAGCAAATTCCAGAGGAGGAGAGCCCTGGGAATATCAAGGGAATGCTCGGAGCAAACAGCTCTCGTGCTCCGGGATGGACAGGGACAGATCCTGGGGGAATTCGGGAATAACAGGGGCTGGGAATGTCAGGGGAACCCCTGGAGCAAACAGCTCTGGTGCTCCGAGATGGACAGGGACAGATCCTGGGGGAATTTGGGAATAACAGGGGCTGGGAATGTCAGGGAGACCCCTGGAGCAAACAGCTCTCGTGCTCCGGGATGGACACGGACAGATCCTGGGGGAATTTGGGAATAACAGGGGCTGGGAATGTCAGGGGAACCCCTGGAGCAAACAGCTCTGGTGCTCCGAGATGTACACGGACAGATCCTGGGGGAATTCGGGAATAACAGGGGCTGGGAATAGCAGGGGAACCCCTGGAGCAAACAGCTCTCGTGCTCCGGGATGGACACGGACAGATCCTATGGGAATATGGGAATAACAGGGGCTGGGAATGTCAGGGGAACCCCTGGAGCAAACCCAAATCTCCTGGGAATACCAGGAGACTCCTTGGAGCAAATGGGTCCCAACCCAGCTCATCCTGGAGCAGGAGATTCCTGGGAATACTGGGAACCTTCAGAGCAAATTCCAGAGGAGGAGAGCCCTGAGAATATCAAGGGAATGCTCGGAGCAAACAGCTCTCGTGCTCCGGGATGGACACGGACAGATCCTGGGGGAATTCGGGAATGGGAGGGGCTGGGAATAGCAGGGGAACCCCTGGAGCAAACAGCTCTCGTGCTCCGGGATGGACACGGACAGATCCTATGGGAATATGGGAATAACAGGAGCTGGGAATAGCAGGGGAACCCTCAGAACAAACAGCTCTCGTACTCCCCACGGACAGATCCTGGGGGAATTTGGGAATAACAGGGGCTGGGAATGTCAGGGGAACCCTCGGAGCAAACCCAAATCTCCTGGGAATACCAGGAGAACCCTCGGAGCAAATCCCAGAGGAGATTCCTGGGAATCCCAGGAGACTCCTTGGAGCAAATGGGTCCCAACCCAGCTCATCCTGGAGAAGGAGATTCCTGGGAATACTGGGAGACCTCTGGGAGCAAATGGGTCCCAACCCAGCTCAGCCTGGAGGAGGAGATTCCTGGGAATATCAGGGGAACCCTTGGAGCAAATCTTGGAGGAGGAGAGCCCGCCCTGGGAATATCAAGGGAATGCTCGGAGCAAACAGCTCTCGTGCTCCGGGATGGACACGGACAGATCCTATGGGAATATGGGAATGGGAGAGCCCTGGGAATACAGGGAGAACCCTCGGAGCAAACCCAAATCTCCTGGGAATACCAGGAGACTCCTTGGAGCAAATGGGTCCCAACCCAGCTCATCCTGGAGCAGGAGATTCCTGGGAATACCAGGGGAACCCTTGGAGCAAATGGATCCCAAGCAAGCTCATCCTGGAGAAAGAGATTCCTGGGAATACTGGGAACCTTCAGAGCAAATTCCAGAGGAGGAGAGCCCTGGGAATATCAAGGGAATGCTTGGAGCAAACAGCTCTTGTGCTCCGGGATGGACACGGACAGATCCTATGGGAATATGGGAATGGGAGAGCCCTGGGAATACAGGGAGACCCCTCGGACCAAACCCAAATCTCCTGGGAATCCCAGGAGACTCCTTGGAGCAAATGGGTCCCAACCCAGCTCATCCTGGAGGAGGAGATTCCTGGGAATATTAGGAGACCCCTTGGAGCAAATCCCAGAGGAGGAGAGCCCTGGGAATACCAGGAGACCCCCCAGAGCAAACAGCTCTCGTGCTCCAAGATGGACATGTAGAGATCCTGGGGGAATATGGGAATGGGAGAGCCCTGGGAATACAGGGAGACCCCCTGGAGCAAATCCTAGGGAAGGAGAGCCCTGGGAATACCGGGAGAACCCTCGGAGCAAACCCAAATCTCCTGGGAATACCAGGAGACTCCTTCAAGCAAATGGGTCCCAACCCAGCTCATCCTGGAGGAGGAAATTCCTGGGAATACTGGGAACCTTCAGAGCAAATTCCAGAGGAGGAGAGCCCTGAGAATATCAGGAGACTCCTTGGAGCAAATCCTGGGGAAGGAGAGCCCTGGGAATCACTCCCAGCTTTGAGATCTGAGCTGGACCACAGAAATTTGGGAAATCAGCCCTGGAAATCAGGGGAACCAGGGAAACCAGCCCCAGAAACCAGGGAAATCAGTCCCAGAAATCAGGGAAATCAGCCCAGAAATCCAGGAAATCAGTCTGAGAAACCAGGAAAATCAGGGAAATCAGGAGAAACAGCCCCAGAAATCAAGGAAATCAGCCCCAGAAATCAGGGAAATCAGTCCCAGGAATCAGGGAAATCAGGGAAATCAGCCTTAGAAATCAGGGAAATCAGAGGAAACAACCCCAGAAATCAGGGAAAACCAGAGCAAACAGCCCCAGAAATCAGGGAAATCAGTGCCAGAAATCAGGGAAATCAGCACAGAAATCTGGGAAATCAGTGCCAGAAATCCGGGAAATCAGTCCCAGAAATCAGGGAAATCAGTGCCAGAAATCTGGGAAATCAGCACCAGGAACCAGGAAAATCAGCCCCAAAAATCAGGGAAATCAGAGGAAACAGTCCCAGAAATCAGGGAAATCAGGGAAATCAGCCTTAGAAATCAGGGAAATCAGAGGAAACAACCCCAGAAATCAGGGAAATCAGAGGAAACAGCCCCAAAAACTGGGAAAACCAGAGCAAACAGCCCCAAAAATCACGGAAATCAGCCCAAAAATCATGGAAATCAGTCCCAGAAATCAGGGAAATCAGCCCAAAAATCAGGGAAATCAGTCCCAGAAATCAGGGAAATCAGTCCCAGAAATCTGGGAAATCAGCACAGAAATCAGGGAAATCAGTCCCAGAAATCTGGGAAATCAGCACAGAAATCAGGGAAATCAGTCCCAGAAATCTGGGAAATCAGCACAGAAATCAGGGAAACCAGAGGAAACAACCCCAGAAATCAGGGAAATCAAATACAGAAATCAGGAAAATCAGCCCAGAAATCCAGGAAATCAGTCCCAGAAACCAGGGAAATCAAAGGAAACAGCCCCAAAAACCGGGAAAACCGGAGCAAACAGCCCCAGAAACCAGGGAAATCAAAGGAAACAGCCCCAAAAACCAGGAAAATCAAAGGAAACAGCCCCAAAAACCGGGAAAACCAAAGGAAGCAGCCCCGGGAACGACGGAAACCCCAAGAAGCCGTGCCCGGAATTCCCGGAATTCCCTGCCGGAATTGCTTCCCGACGTTACCATGAGGGTGTCCTTCGGGAAGAGGTTCCTGCTGGGGGCCCGGGGGGTCCCCCCGGAGCTGTTGGGCTCCTGCGGCGCCGGCGCCCTCCGGAACCAGGAGCTGATGGCCCAGATGATGAAAATCCTGAGGGAAGGAGGGGGGGGAAAAAAAAACCGGGAAAAGGGGCTCGGGAAGAGCCCGGGAAACAAAAAACACCCCCCGGAATTCCGGGGGGGAAAAAACGGAGCTCCGGGATTGGGAATGGAGGATTTCTCCTCCTCCTCCCTCCCCTCTCTTCCTCTTCTTTTGGGGGGTTTTCCTGAGGGATGGGGGGGGGTTTCCCGGCGGGAATCCCCATGGATCCTTTCCCTGTGGATCCCATTTCCATGGATCCCTTCCCTGTAAATCTCCTCCCTGTGGATCCCATTCCTATGGAACTCTTCCCTATGGATTCCTTCCCTATAGATCCCATTCCTATGGATCTTTTACCTATAGATCCCATTTCCATAGATCCCATCCCTATGGATCCCATTCCTATGGAACTCTTCCCTACAGATTCCATTCCTATGGATCCCATTCCTATGGATGGATCCCTTCCCTACGGATCCCTTCCCTGTGGATTCCTTCTCTGTGGATCCTTTCCCTGTGGATCCCATTCCCATGGATCCCTTCCTTATGGATCTCTTCCCTGTGGATCCCATTCCCACGGATCCCTTCCCTACGGATCCCATTTCCTATGAGATCCCATGGATCCCATTCCTACGGATCCCTTCTCTACAGATCCTATTTCCATGGATCCCTTTCCTATAAATCCCATTTCCATGGATCCCATTTCCATGGATCCCTTCCCTACGGATCCCTTCCCTATGGATCCCTTCCCTATGGATCTCATTCCCATGGATCCCTTTCCTATAAATCCCATTTCCCTGGATCCCATTCCCATGGATCCCTTTCCTATAAATCCCATTCCCATGGATCCCATTTCCATGGATCCCTTCCCTACGGATCCCTTCCCTATGGATCCCTTCCCTATGGATCCCATTTCCATGGATCCCTTCCCTATGGATCTCATTCCCATGGATCCCTTTCCTATAAATCCCATTTCCCTGGATCCCATTCCCATGGATCCCTTCCCTATGGATCCCATTCCCATAGATCCCATTCCCACGGATCCCTTCCCTGTGGATCCCTTCCCTGTGGATTCCATTCCCACAAATCCCTTCCCTGTGGATCCCATTTCCATGGATCCCTTTCCTATAAATCCCATTCCCACGGATCCCGTTCCCACGGATCCCATTCCCACGGATCCCTTCCCTCTGGATCCCATTCCCACGGATCCCTTCCCTCTGGATCCCATTCCCACGGATCCCATTCCCATGGATCCCATTCCCACGGATCCCATTCCCACGGATCCCATTCCCACGGATCCCATTCCCATGGATCCCATTCCCACGGATCCCTTCCCTGTGGATCCCATTCCCATGGATCCCTTCCCCCCCGAGTCCCCTCCCTGTGGATCCCATTCCCATGGATCCCATTCCCACGGATCCCTTCCCTGTGGATCCCATTCCCATGGATCCCATTCCCACGGCTCCCTTCCCCCCGAGTCCCCTCCCTGTGGATCCCACTCCCACAAATCCCTTCCCTGTGGATCCCATTCCCATGGATCCCATTCCCACGGATCCCTTCCCTATGGATCCCTTCCCTGTGGATCCCATTCCCACAAATCCCTTCCCTGTGGATCCCATTCCCATGGATCCCATTCCCACGGCTCCCTTCCCCCCGAGTCCCCTCCCGGCGCCGCTCCCGGATCCACCCCCGGACTTTGGATCCCCGGGAGCGGCAGCTCCGGGACCGGCCCCTGACCCCGACCCCGTGACCCCGGGGAAAACCGGGAAGTGGCTCCGGAAAAAAACCTGGGACGATCCCCACCCGGTTCAGGGGTCACCCCCTGGAATTGTGGGGTCACCTCCTGGAATTTTGGGGTCCTGGGGTGACCCCCTGGAGTTTTGGGGTCACCCTCTGGAATTTTGGGGTCCTGGGGTGACCCCCTGGAGTTTTGGGGTCACCCTCTGGAATTTTGGGGTCCTGGGGTGACCCCCTGGAGTTTTGGGGTCACCCTCTGGAATTTTGGGGTCCTGGGGTGACCCCCTGGAGTTTTGGGGTCACTCTCTGGAATTTTGGGGTCCTGGGGTGACCCCCTGGAGTTTTGGGGTCACCCTCTGGAATTTTGGGGTCCCAGCGTGACCCTCGGGGTTTTGGGGTCACCCTCTGGAATTTTGGGGTCACCCTCTGGAATTTTGGGGTCCTGGGGTGACCCCCATGTTTTTGGGATCACCCCCTGAGTTTTGGGATCACCCCCTGGGGTTTTGGGGTCCTGGTGTGATCCCCTGGGGTTTTGGGGTCACCCTCTGGAATTTTGGGGTCCTGGTGGGACCCACAGGGTTTTGGGATCACCCTCTGGAGTTTTGGGATCATCCCCTGAAGTTTTGGAGTCACCTCCTGGAGTTTTGGGGTCCCAGTGTCACTCCCCATGGTTTTGGGATCACCCCCTGGACTTTTGGGGTCCAAATGTGACCCCAAAGGGTTTTTGGGGTCCTGATGTCACTCCCCATGGTTTTGGGGTCACCCCCTGGCCTTTTGGTATCCCAATGTTACCCCCCCTGGTTTTGGGGTCACTCTCTGGCCTTTTGGGGTCCTGATGTCACCCCCCTGGCTTTGGGGTCACCCTCTGGCCTTTTGGGGCCCCAATATCACCCTCCCTGATTTTGGGGTCACCCCAGAGGGTTTTGGGGTCCCTCCCTGGCTTTTCAGGGTCCCAATATCACCCCCCTGGTTTTGGGGTCACCCCAGAGGGTTTTGGGGTCCCCTTTGGCCTTTTGGGGTCCCAATGTCACACCCCATGGTTTTGGGGTCCCTCCCTGGCCTTTTGGGGTCCCAATGTCACCCCCCCTGGTTTTGGGGTCCTGGTGTCACCCTCCATGGTTTTGGGGTCACCCCCCCTGGTTTTGGGGTCCCTCCCTGGCCTTTTGGGGTCCCAATGTCACCCCCCCTGGTTTTGGGGTCCCGGTGTCACCCCCCTGGTTTTGGGGTCCCAGTGTCACCCTCCATGGTTTTGGGGTCACCCCAGAGGGTTTTGGGGTCCCTCCCTGGCCTTTTGGGGTCCCGGTGCCCCCCCCGTGGTTCGTGGGGTGCCCCTGACCCCGTTTTGGGGGCTCACCTGAACAGGACCCCCTTGATGACCTGCCAGGCGTTGGGGGCGGGTTGTTGGGGCTGTCGCGGGGTCTCGGCCCCGTCCCCTCCCCCGGCGCTGCCGTTGCTCGTCACCTGAGGGGGGGGAGGGTCAGGGGGGGGGCTGGGACTGTCCCCAGGACCTTGGGCCCCGTCCCTGTCCCATCCCTGTCCCCTGTCCCCACCCCTGTCCCGAGGTCCCCATCCCTGTCCCCTGTCCCCCATCCCTGTCCCCTGATTCCCATCCCTGTTCCCCGTCCCTGTCCCATCCCTGTCCCCAGATCTCAATCCCTGTCCTGTATTTCTGTCCCCATCCCTGTCCCCTGTCCCCCATCCCTGTCCCCTGATTCTCATCCCTGTTCCCCGTCCCTGTCCCATCCCTGTCTCCCACCCCTGTCCCGAGGTCCCCATCCCTGTCCCGTATTCCTGTCCCCATCCCTGTCCCCTGTCCCCCATCCCTGTCCCATCCCTGTCCCCTGATTCCCATTCCTGTTCCCCATCCCTGTCTCATCCCTGTCCCGTATTTCTGTCCCCATCCCTGTCCCCTGATTCCCATCCCTGTCCCCTGTCCCCAATCCCTGTCCCATATTCCTGTCCCCTTGTTCCCATCCCTGTCCCCATCCCTGTCCCCCATCCCGACTCCTCTCCCCCATCCCTGTCCTCATCCCTGTCCCGTCTCCATCCCTGTCCCCTGGTCCCCATCCCTGTCCCGTATTCCTGTCCCCATCCCTGTCCCCTGATTCCCATCCCCGTCCCCCTCCCTGTCCCCTGCCCCCCATCCCTGTCCCCTGATTCCTGCCCCATCCCAGTCTCCATCCCTGTCCCCATCCCTCTCCCATCCCAGTCCCCAACCCTGCCTCATCCCTGTCCCCTGGTCCTCTGTCCCTGTCCCATATTCCTGTCCACTGTCCCCCATCCCTGTTCCCTGATTCCCATCCCTTTTCCCTGCTCCCCATCCCTGTCCCCTGGTCCCCATCCCTGTCCCCCATCCCTGTCCCCTACTCTCAATCCCTGTCCCATCCCTGTCCCCTGTCCCCAGGTCCCCATCCCTGGCCCATCCTTGTCCCCCATCCCAGTCCCCTGGTCCCCGTCCCTGTCCCATCCCAGTCCCCTGGTCCCCGTCCCTTGGTTCCAATTCCAGTCCCCATTGCAGTCCCCTGGTCCCCATCCCTGTGCCCTGGTCCCTGTCCCATCCCAGTCCCCATCCCAGTCCCCTGGTCCCTGTCCCATCCCTGTCCCCCATCCCTGATCCATCCCAGTCTCCTGGTCCCTGTCCCATCCCTGTCCCATCCGTGTTCCCCATCCCTGTCCCATCCCTATCCCCTGCTCCCCATCCCAGTCCCTATCCCCATCCCTGTCCCCCATTCCAGTCCCCATCCCCATCCCTGTCCCCCATCCCAGTCCCCATCCCTGTTCCCTGCTCCCCATCCCAGTCCCCATCCCTGTTCCCTGCTCCCCATCCCTGTCCCATCCCTGTTCCCTGCTCCCCATCCCTGTCCCCGGATTCCTATCCCTGCTCCCCATCCCTGTCCCATCCCTATCCCCTGCTCCCCATCCCAGTCCCCATCCCTGTCCCCTGGTTCGCATCCCTGTGCCCTGCTCCCCATCCCAGTCCCACCCCTGGTCCCTGCTCCCCATCCCTGGTCCCTGCTCCCCGTCCCTGTCCCCAGGTCCCCGTTCCCATTCTCTGTCCCAAGCCCCAGTCCCATCCCTGCTCCCCTGTCCCATTCTTCTCCCTGGCCTGGCCCGAACCCATTCCCAGTCCCACCCCTATCCCTAATTCCCAGTCCTTATCCCGGTCCCTGTCCCTCTCCCTATCCCTAATTCCCGGTCCTTATCCCGGTCCCTGTCCCACCCTTATCCCTAATTCCCGGTCCTTATCCCGGTCCCTGTCCCACCCTTATCCCTAATTCCCGGTCCTTATCCCGGTCCCAGTCCCACCCCTGTCCCTAATTCCCGGTCCTTATCCCGGTCCCTGTCCCTCTCCCTATCCCTAATTCCCGGTCCTTATCCCGGTCCCAGTCCCACCCCTGTCCCTAATTCCCGGTCCTTATCCCGGTCCCTGTCCCACCCCTATCCCTAATTCCCGGTCCTTATCCCGGTCCCAGTCCCACCCTTATCCCTAATTCCCGGTCCTTATCCCGGTCCCAGTCCCACCCCTATCCCTAATTCCCGGTCCTTATCCCGGTCCCAGATTCCCGGTCCTTATCCCGGTCCCAGTCCCACCCTTATCCCTAATTCCCGGTCCCTGTCCCACCCCTATCCCTAATTCCCGGTCCTTATCCCGGTCCCTGTCCCTAATTCCCGGTCCCTGTCCCTCTCCCTGTCCCTCTCCCTGTCCCCCATCCCTGTCCCTCTCCCCTTTCCCTTTTCCCCTGTCCCCCGTCCCTCTCCCCTCCATCCCTCTCCCCTGTCCCCCGCCCCCGTCCCGCCGTCCCCCCGTGTCCCGCCGTCCCCCCCGCTCCCGGTCCCCGTCCCCCGTTACCAGCCCGGGCCCCGTTCCCGGCCCCGTTCCCGGCCCCGTTCCCGGCCCCGCCGCCTCCCCCGGCCCCGGCGCCGCCATCTTTGCTGCGCCGCCGCTCGCGCCGCTCTCGCGAGACCGCGCCGACCGCGGCCACGTGACCCCCGCGCCCGGGGAGGGAATTGGGGGGGGCGGAGCGCGGGAAAACGACCACGCCCCCCCACCCCGGCACCGCCCATATTCGTGACGTCACACGCGGATCACCCAATAGCGGCGCGGTCCGCCCAGGAGAGGAGGGGATTCCCCGCCGCGGCGACGTCACGGCGGGCTCGGCCAATGGCGGCGCGGTCCGTCCCCCCCGCCCGGGGGGGGTTTCCCCGTGCGCCCCCGCGGCGGTGACGTCACGGGGCCGCTCAGCCAATGGCGGCGCGGCCCGCGCGGGGATTTCCAGGTCCGGCGGCGGCGCGGCCTCGGGGGGCCTCGGGGGGCACCGGCAGCGGCACCGGCAGCGGCACCGGCACCGGCAGCGGGAGCGGGGCCCGGGCACCCAGCCGGGCACGGCCATGGCGCTGCCGCTCGGTGAGCGCGGCCCCGGCACGGGAGGGGCGGGGAGGGGGCGTTCCGGGGGCTCGGGGGGCCTCGGGGGGCACCGGCACCGGGGGGGGCTCGGGGGGCGGCGGGAATGGGAACGGGAGCGGGATCGGGATCCGGGCACGGCCACGGCGCTGCCGCTCGGGGAGCGCGGCCCCGGCACGGGAAGGGCGGGGAGGGGGCGTTCCGGGGGGCTTGGGGGGCCTCGGGGGGCACCGGGAGCGGCACCAGGAGCGACACCGGGAGCGGGGCCCGGGCACCCAGCCGGGCACGGCCACGGCGCTGCCGCTCGGTGAGCGCGGCCCCGGCACGGGAAGGGCGGGGAGGGGCGAGGGGGGGTCGTTCCGGGACACCGGGAGGTCTCGGGGGGGGAGGCACGGGAGGGGCATTGGGAGGGGGGCAAACGGGGGGGGTCACGGCCTTGGGGACCCCCCGATCCCCTCCGGGGGTGGGTAACGGGATGGGGGTGTTGTTCCGGTTCTGGGGACCCCCCCCCGATCGCGGCCGGGGGTGGTCCCGGGGACACCCCCCCTCCCCCCCGTTCCTGCTTAGGGTGGGGGAAGGTGGTCGTGGGGGTGCCCCGGCGGGTTCTCGTGGGGGGTGTCACGCTCCTGGGGACCCCCCGATGACGGCTGGGGGTGGGGAACGGGGGGGGGGTCTCACGGTCTTGGGGACCCCCCCGGTCCCGGTCGGGGGGTCCTGGCTCCTGGGGCGGGGGGGGCAGGTGGTTCTTGGTGGGGGAAGGTGGTCGTGGGGGTCCCCTGGCAGCGTCTCTCGGGGGGTGTCGCGATCCTGGGGACCCCCCCCGGGTCCCGGCCGGGGGCAGATCCCTGTCCCTGGTCCAGGAAATCCCTCCGGGTTTGCTCGAGGGGATCCCTGGATGTGTCGATCCCTTCCCTGAGGGGGCAGCGAGCCCGGGATCCCCCGATCCCCCTCTCCTGCTCTGGGATCCTGGGATCCCTCGATCCCCCTTTCCCGCCCCCGTATCCCTTTGTCCTGTTCCGGGATCCTTCTCTCCCTCTTTCCTGCTCTGGGATCCCCCGATCCCTCTTTCCTGCCCCCTGATCCCGGGATTCCCCTGTCCTGCTCTGGGATCCTTCTCTCCCTCTTTCCTGCTCTGGGATCCCCCGATGCCCTTTTCCTATCCCGGGATCCCCCTGTCCTGCTCTGGGATCTTGGGATCCCCCGATCCCCCTCTCCTGCCCCGGGATCCCGGGATCCCCCTGTCCTGCTCTGGGATCCTCCTCTCCCCCTTTCCTGCTCTGGGATCCCCCGATCCCCCTTTCCTGCCCCCTGATCCCGGGATTCCCTTTCCTGCTCTGGGATCCTGGGATCCCTCGATCCCCCTTTCCTGCCCCGGGATCCGGGATCCCCTTGTCCTGCTCTGGGATCCTTCTCTCCCCCTTTCCTGCCCCAGGACCCCCTTGTCCTGCTGCGGGATCCCTCGATCCCCCTTTCCTGCCCCCCGATCCCGGGATACCCCTGTCCTGCTCTGGGATCCTGGGATTCCCCCGATCCCCCTTTCCTGCTTCGGGATCCCGGGATTCCATTGTCCTGCTCTGGGATCCTTCCCTCCCTGCTCTGGGATTTCTCTCTCCCCCTTTCCTGCCCCGGGATCCCCCTGTCCTGCTCTGGGATCCTTCTCTCCCCGTTTCCTGCTCTGGGATTCCCCGATCCCCTTTTCCTGCCCCCCGATCCCGGGATCCCCCTGTCCTGCTCTGGGATCCTGGGATTCCCCCGATCCCCCTTTCCTGCTTCGGGATCCCAGGATTCCTTTGTCCTGCTTTGAGATCCTCCTCTCCCCCTTTCCTGCTCTGGGATCCCCCGATCCCCCTTTCCTGCCCCCCGATCCCGGGATCCCCCTGTCCTGCTCTGGGATCCTGGGATTCCCCCGATCCCCCTTTCCTGCTTCGGGATCCCGGGATTCCATTGTCCTGCTCTGGGATCCTTCTCTCCCCCCTTTCCTGCTCTGGGATTCCCCGATCCCCCTTTCCTGCCCCGGGATCCCGGGATTCCCTTGTCCTGCTCTGGGATCCTGGGATCCCTCGATTCCCCTTTTCCTGCCCCCCCATCCCGCTCCGGGGGTTGACATTCCCGTGTCCCCCCTCCCCAGGCACTGCCCTGCAGGACCCCGGCCTGGCCATGGCCCCCCCTGCCCCCGTCACAGGTGAGACCCTCCCCTCCCCTCCCCATCCCCTCCCCTGTCCCCCCCCGTCACAGGTGAGACCCTCCCTGTCCCCCCCATCCCCTCCCCTGTCCCCTCCCTGTCCCCCGTCACAGGTGAGACCCTCCCTGTCCCCCCCCATCCCCTCCCCTGTCCCCCCCCAGCCCCCCGTCACAGGTGAGACCCTCCCTCTCCCCTCCCCGTCCCCTCCCTGTCACCTCCCTGTCCCCTCCCCTGTCCCCCCCACCCCCGTCACAGGTGAGACCCTCCCTGTTCCCCCCCATCCCCTCCCCTGTCCCCTCCCTCTCCCCCGCCACAGGTGAGACCCTCCCTGTCCCCCCCCCGTCCCATCCCTGTCCCCTCCCTCTCCCCTCCCTCTCCCCCGCCACAGGTGAGACCCTCCCTGTCCCCCCCATCCCCTCCCCTGTCCCCCCCCAAGCCCCCCGTCACAGGTGAGACCCTCCCCATCCCCTCCCCCTCCCCTCTCCATCCCTTCCCCCTCCCCTCCCCGTCCCCTCCCCGTCCCCTCCCTGTCCCCTCCCTGTCCCCCCCTACCCCCGTCACAGGTGAGACCCTCCCTGTCCCCTCCCTGTCCCCTCCCCTGTCCCCCCCCTGCCCCCGTCACAGGTGAGACCCTCCCCGTCCCCTCCCCGTCCCCTCCCCGTCCCCTCCCCGTCCCATCCCTGTCCTCTCCCTGTCCCCCTCACAGGTGAGACCCTCCCTGTCCCCTCCCTGCCCCCGTCACAGGTGAGATCCTCTCTGTCCCCTCCCCTTTCCCCCCCCGTGACAGGTGAGACCCTCCCTGTCCCCTCCCCTCTCCTGTCCCCTCCCTCTCCCCTCCCTCTCCCCTCCCTGTCCCCTGTGACAGGTGAGACCCTCCCCATCCCCTCCCCTCCCCATCCCCTCCCCCTCCCCGTCCCCT